>NC_045688.1:469705-494705 GCF_003331165.1 Xiphophorus hellerii | reverse complement strand
TCCGATCGGACGCTCGCTGACCGACGTCACGCAGATGTGAGTCCAACGGTTTAAATGCTTTCATGGAGAAAAGTTTTCTGAATTAATTTCTTCCTGTGAGAAAATTTGCTAAGAATCTTCAGTCAGGAAAAATCTGGAAAAATGGGAATTTGGCTTTTATTCCCAGTCTGGATGAGTTTGGATAGAAACAGAGAAATTTGTGTTCCTAGACTTTATTCCATGTTTTCTGTCCATCAATCCATCACTAAAATCCTTTTCTTGGTCAGAATCAACAGAAGTTTCTGGATCAGCAGATTTTCCAGTAAAACATCCCGAGTCCGTCTGCTCCAGGAACCAGGCTGGACCAGTCCTGTCTCTGTGGCCCGGGTTCCAACCTGAGGCTGCAGAGTCATCTTCGCTCTGATGATGATGATGATGATGTTTGTGTCTTCAGGTTGAGGCTGATGTGCCGGAACCAGCCTGATGAAACCGGCTTCGTTTACAGACCTCTGGGCGTCCTGAAGCGGAGCCGAGCTCAGCAACCCACTGACGGTGACTCAGTTCTGACCCGAAACCTGAAACACACAGAACCCGAAGACCGCTTCATGTTTCCCTGTCCAGTTTGGACGTATTTGTGATTTTTATCCAACTGTATTCTGATGATTAATCGATCGATCGATTAATTGGATGAAAAAATTACCCATTTTGTAGATTTTTATTTAACCACAATATCAGAAATGCATAAAAAATACAAATAAACTTTTCTATTGTTTAAATAAAAATTTTATTGCCTGAAATGCAAAAAACAGCGAAAATATCAGCAGTTTTCATATCACCAACCTGGTTAAAACGAGCTTAAATGAGGTCAACCAGTTAATGAGGTCAACCAGTTAATGAGGTCAACCAGTTAATGAGGTCAGCCAGTTAATGAGGTCAGCCAGTTAATGAGGTCAACCAGTTAATGAGGTCAGCCAGTTAATGAGGTCATATGTTTTGCTCCTGGTTCTGTGTTCAGACTCGATTAGCGACGACGAGCTTTTCGACGGTTTGGATCTGGTTCCGCTCCGGAAGAAACTGATCCTGAACCAGGAAATGCACAACGGTACATTTTTATCTTCCTCCTTCTTTTTTTTCTGTTCCATGAACATTTCTTCAACCAAAAGAAACATTTTGATTTTGGTTGAAGATGTTTTATCTTTGAGCAACAATCGTTAGACGAGAATGTTGATAAAATACATGAATCAATACATAATCTATACATTTATGAGTACACTTCTATAATACTATCTGTGTAGTATTAATACTTTTGCTACGCTGGAAGTATTCATATCTCTTCAACTTTAGCATGAAATGTATTTATTAGGATACTTTTGGAAAAACAAAGTTAAATTTTAATAAGAATATTTTTTGACCAAACTTATGTTCCATTTGGGTCAAATCAAGATTATGAATGTATAGATAAAACCCATCAACAAACTTAAAATATAATAAATGACTGTCTCTGTATTTGATGGATACTTCTTAAATGAAATAATATTGAACATCTTTTCAAATTCATGTAATTTGGCAACACACAGAAGAAACTGATTTGATTTGACTGAAAAACAAATATCAGATCATTTTTGCTCCTCTCGCTTTGGAACGAGTTATCGATAGCGATGTATTAGAGCAAACAAGGCGTGTTAAAGTACAAATATTCATCATTCTTTCTATTTATTTTGGTTAAATTATGAAAAAGTTGATGTGATTGTTTCTCCTTTAACTGTAGAGACGCCAGCTGAGAGAACAGCGCCCCCTGTGGCCACGTCTTTACCCCTGCTGGTGTCCGATTCGGCGTCTGCTGCTCAGAACTACTTCGACTGCACCGAGTCCAACGGCGAGGACGAAGACGACGAAGAGGAGGAGGAAGACGAGGGAAAGGGAGACGTGAGCAAAGCGCCGAAGTGGGAGGATTTCTTTACGGCGGAGCCGCTGAGCGACAGCCAGAACAGCCAATCGCATTCCTGCTGCTCCGCCGCGTCACAGACCCCGGATCTGTTCGGCGACGGCGACCGAACCCCAGAGAACCTGGACGCCTTCAGCCTGACGCTGTCCGCCTCCCAGTCCGACCAGTCCTCTCAGAACCTGGACGACACGCTCATCCTGGCCCAATCAGAACTCCAGGAGCTGCCGGCGTCTCAGGCGTCCTCTGACTTTGACGTCCCCCCAACGCCGGAGTCGAAGGCGCCGCAGACCGACGAGCTGCTGCAGCTGTACAGGAAGCTGGCATCGGGACAGGATGTGGTCATCAGAGGTCAGGCTGAGCGCGAAGGAGACGAACATCTGATTGGTTGATGGACAAAAGATCCATTCCGGTGTGTCTTTATTTTAGAAAAGCAAGTAAGTACACCCTCTGATCCAGGATTCCCGTCACATGGGCTTTGACTAGGCCGTCGCAGCACCTTTACTGTTAGGGCTGGGCGATACAGCTTAAAAGAAATCTTTTTAAAAAAAGAAATTACAATTGACAGAAAATATATTGGACTATTTTTGATTTTTCACTTGTGGCTTTTATTTCAACAACAAAGTATCTTTGTTTGTGTTGCACACTTAATAATAAATCAGTGTGGTGTTGCGCAGGTTCTTTTATTTTGACAATTGCTGTGGAAACATGAGAGCGACAGTGAGCGCCTTCACTGACCAGCCGTTGCTACGCTTAATTGCCGTTGGCTCGCTCACAAATAAATATTTACGACATGAGTCAAATAATAAATATTTACAATACAAGTCAAATAATTAACTAAACACTTCCACATATATACCTCGCTACTCCGCCCTAGCCCACCTTCTCCACAAGAGACATAAACAGCAGCGCTAATTGACATTTACCTGTGGAAACATGAGAGCGACAGTGAGCGCCTTCACTGACCAGCCGTTGCTACGCTTAATTGCCGTTGGCTCGCTGAGTCAGGAGTGCTGCTCACCGTGCTCTATGTGCCCACTGGTGGCGAAGCGTTGTCGCTGCAGTCCAGTGCATCTCAGTAAGATAAGTGGAGCTTAACAGCACAGCCAGGATAAGAAAAATGGAAGCAAATAAACAAACAGAAAAGGGAGGGGGTGTAATTACATCTGATGTCCATTCTCTCACATTTGATTACAAGAATAAAGTCATATTTGCAGAATAAAGACGTAATTTTACTATATGAACATCTTAAAATTGCTGCTACTGAAAATAATTTCATTTTTTACTTTTTATTCTGAAAAAATTTCTACTTTATTCTCATATTATATTGTCGTATTACTTTATTCTAGTAATAAAAATCAAAATTGTTGTAGAATTTAAGTCCAAGTAAATAAAAGCTGTAAAACAAGATGGCCGCCCTGGGCTCTGAATTATGGAAACCCTATTACATAATGGGTGAAAAAAATCCCAAAATTAAGTTTTTAATTTTTGGATTTAAAAAATAAGAAAATTCAAAACCAAAAATTGGATTAAACTGGTTGATCGCCCAGCTTTAGTTCTGCTGCAGATCTGCTCTTCTATCCTGACAAGCCCAGATCATTATGCTGCCACCACCTTACATGACAGTTGGATGTTCTTCGTTTATCCTCAGACGTTTTCTCTTTCTGGAGGACAATGTTTCAGCATCAAAGCAGCAGGGGTGTACTTATTTTGTCACTGTTCCTGGGTTATTTCTGGGTTCTCTTCAGTGTAAATCATTCCTGGACTTTGTTCTTCTCTCCCAAAGCCAGACGTTTTCTCATTTCCAAACCACTCTGACCTCATTCAACTGCACTTTGACCTCCTTCCTGTCCTCCTGCACCTGCCACACGTCACAACTACATTCCCGCTCAGCTGCCACCTTGTGGTTTCCCTGGCCTCGTTTCATTTAAAGTGGATCAACGGGTGAAAAGGGAGAAACGTTTGGTTGTGCAGTCGTTACCAGTTATGGTTTGACTTAACTATTTAATTAACCTGTTTTTGTATTTTCTCACATTTCTTTCTAAAGATGTTTATGAGAATAAACCAAGAGAATAAAAAATCCCAATGTTTGGAAACATAGTTTCAGTTTCAGAAAGCTTCCATAGGGGGCGACAGAGAGCTGAAAATGTGAAACCATCATGTGAGTATTCAGCTCTTAACGTTTTCCTTTCTAGTGAACAAACTCGTAATCTTTAGTCTGTCAGTCATTTTCCAGATTCTGTGGAAGAGAATTAAATGAGGAAATATTCTTCAGGTGATAAAAGGTCGACTTTGTAACTGACTTTATGTGACTCTGAAGGTTCAGGTCTGAGTCCATCACTGGTTTCCAACTGAAGCTGTGGGCCTACTTTAGTAAATAACTTCAATTTCCTGTATTTTCCTTTATTTAGACAGAAGAAGAGTACATTAGATTCCGTTGACACATTTCAGAAAATAATTGCAAGCAAAAGTCATAAAATGTTTCACAACCTCGTGAATGATAGAAATTTGAATATTTAACAAAACAAAGTTTAAATAATAAGGCAGTCATTTTATCTTTTATTTTTCTGGTCCGCCAGTTGGTTGAGTTTGACCAGAGGAGCATTTGATTGGCTAAGAGCTACTCGTGAAGGCAAAAGGTATCATAGACCAAAAAAATGAAGAGGAAAAACAAAATACTTCGATTTTTCTTACATGCTGCAATACATTAAATGAGTAAAGTAGTCAAACACTTAGTTGAAAACGATCATTTCTAATTTTCAAAAGATCTCTTTCTTTCTCAATTTTGAGCTATAAAAACAAGATTTAGGTCACTTTTATTGAAAAGTATGTAGCCACATTTAATAAGTTCATTAAAAGCTGAGTTTGGCCAAGCAGATACATAAAGCTGAGATACTGAATATTTTGTGTTGTAGCCAACATTTTCTAGTGTTAGATTGTACTTTGTATTAAAAATAAGATGTTTCCATCTGCATCAAACGCCTTCGCCAGGGGCTGGGAAAATTTCTATTGTTCTTCAATTGCAGCCAGTTTGAATCTAATCTACAATCATAAGTCGATTTATTGTTTACATCCCAACTCTTGATCGAATGTTTAACTTTGTGAATGCTTTCAGTAAAAACGAGCAGCCTGACTGTCTGTTGAACCAGGTGGAGATGAACGAAAACGCAGAAATGAGATTGGCTCTGCTGGATGTCTCTGATAACACAAAGGACACACCTGCTGCGCCTGCTCTTCACCAGATAACCGCATTTCACTCGCCTCACGCTAAACAGATCTCATGCAGACAGTCAGGCAGTTAACAGGCCAAAACCAATGGAAATTATGAGCATGACGTCGAAAATATACAAAAATTGGTCATAGAATAATATGTCAAAAAAGTGCCAAAATGAGTCATAGGCATAGAATGATGTCAAAATATGCAAAAATGACATATGTTAGTATGATGTTTAAAAAGTGCAAAAATGACACATTGGTTAATATGATCTCGAGAAAGTTCAAAAATGAGTCAGAGTCTTTTTTTTTTTTTTTTTTGACATCGAAACAAGAAAAAATGAGAAATTGTTTAGAATGGTGTCAAAAGTGCAAAAATTGCACATGAAGCCTAGGGGTTAATTCAAACCGCTTCTCTTCCGCATACCTGCATCATCAAATAGCCAACAGCCAACCAGCACCAAGTTGTCGCTCCACTTCAGCCAATCATCTCTGAAGAAACCTTTTAAAAGACGCAACATCGATGGATTCAGCTGCTACCCACCACCTCTACGTCTCCACCCTCGTAATCAGTGGATCCTTCCTCTCCAGGCTCAACTCCATCACCACTGTCTGGACTCCAGGGAAAAGACTACCCTGAACCAGGCCCAGTTCATAAAGCTCCTGGCAATTTTTGGCATGCAAGTCTACTGCCTGGGTCCAATCGATTGATATCTAGTATAATAAAAACTTCTAATTGCTGCTTTTTTTCTGACTCTGCAGATTGAAGTAGTATAGCCTCATGTTGTAGATGTGTAAAAATGACACATAGGTTATACGACATCAAGAAAGTGAAATAATGAGACGTAGTATTGTACAATGTCGAAAATTGTAAAAAGGAGTTGAAGTAGGATATCCAAAAAGTGCAAAAAATGAGTCTTGGTACAGAGTGATGGCATAAAAGTGCAAAAATAAGTTATTCTACAGTATGTTGTTGGAAAAATGCAAAAGTTAGTCATAGTTTAGTATGACGTCCAAAACATGAAAAATTTAGTCATAGCTTAGTATGACGTCGAAAACATGAAAATTTAGTCATAGTTTAGTATGACGTCGAAAACATGAAAATTTAGTCATAGTTTAGTATGACATCGAAATCATGAATAATTTTGTCATAGTTTAGTAAGACGTCCAGAACATGAAAAATTTAGTCATAGTTTAGTATGACATCGAAATCATGAATAATTTTGTCATAGTTTAGTAAGACGTCCAGAACATGAAAAATTTAGTCATAGTTTATTATGATGTCGAAAACATGAAAGATTTAGTCATAGTTTAGTATGACGTCGAAAACGTGAAACATTTAGTCATAGTTTAGTATGACGTCGAAAACATGACAAATTTAGTCATAGTATCGTATGACGTCGAAAACATGAAAATTTTAGTCATAGTTTATTATGACGTCCAAAACATGAAAATTTAGTCATAGTTTATTATGACGTCCAAAACATGAAAAATTTAGTCATAGTATCATATGACGTCGAAAACATGAAAATTTATTCATAGTATAGTATGATGTCGAAAACATGAAAATTTAGTCAGTTTAGTATGACGTCCAGAACATGAAAAATTTAGTCATAGTTTAGTATGACGTCGAAAACATGAAAGATTTAGTCATAGTTTAGTATGACGTCGAAAACATGAAACATTTAGTCATAGTTTAGTATGACGTCGAAAACATGACAAATTTAGTCATAGTATCGTATCACGTCGAAAACATGAAAATTTTAGTCATAGTTTAGTATGACGTCCAAAACATGAAAACTTTAGTCATAGTATCATATGACGTCGAAAACATGAAAATTTATTCATAGTATAGTATGACGTCGAAAACATGAAAATTTAGTCAGTTTAGTATGACGTCCAAAACATGAAAAATTTAGTCATAGTTTAGTATGACGTCGAAAACATGAGAGATTTAGTCATAGTTTAGTATGACGTCGAAAACATGAAAGATTTAGTCATAGTTTAGTATGACGTCGAAAACATGAAAATTTAGTCAGTTTAGTATGACGTCCAAAACATGAACAATTTAGTCATAGTTTAGTATGACATCGAAATCATGAATAATTTTGTCATAGTTTAGTAAGACGTCCAGAACATGAAACATTTAGTCATAGTTTATTATGACGTCGAAAACATGAAAGATTTAGTCATAGTTTAGTATGACGTCGAAAACATGAAAATTTTAGTCATAGTAAACTATGACTAAAATTTTCATGTTCTGGACGTCATGCTAAAGTATGACGTCGAAAACATGAAAAATTTAGTCATAGTATAGTATGACGTCGAAAACATGAAAATTTAGTCATAGTTTAGTATGACGTCGAAAACATGAATAATTTTGTCATAGTTTAATATGACGTCGAAAACATGAAAATTTAGTCAGTTTAGTATGACGTCCAAAACATGAAAAATTTAGTCATAGTTTAGTATGACATCGAAAACATGAAAAATTTAGTCATAGTATAGTATGACGTCGAAAACATGAAAAATTTAGTCATAGTTTAGTATGACATCGAAATCATGAATAATTTTGTCATAGTTTAGTAAGACGTCCAGAACATGAAAAATTTAGTCATAGTTTATTATGACGTCGAAAACATGAAAGATTTAGTCATAGTTTAGTATGACGTCGAAAACGTGAAACATTTAGTCATAGTTTAGTATGACGTCGAAAACATGACAAATTTAGTCATAGTATCGTATGACGTCGAAAACATGAAAATTTTAGTCATAGTAAACTATGACTAAAATTTTCATGTTCTGGACGTCATGCTAAAGTATGACGTCGAAAACATGAAAAATTTAGTCATAGTTTAATATGACGTCGAAAACATGAAAATTTAGTCAGTTTAGTATGACGTCCAAAACATGAAAAATTTAGTCATAGTTTATTATGACGTCCAAAACATGAAAATTTAGTCATAGTTTATTATGACGTCCAAAACATGAAAAATTTAGTCATAGTTTATTATGACGTCCAAAACATGAAAAATTTAGTCATAGTTTAGTATGATGTCGAAAACATGAAAATTTAGTCAGTTTAGTATGACGTCCAGAACATGAAAAATTTAGTCATAGTTTAGTATGACGTCGAAAACATGAAAGATTTAGTCATAGTTTAGTATGACATCGAAAACATGAAAATTTAGTCATAGTATAGTATGACGTCGAAAACATGAAAATTTAGTCAGTTTAGTATGACGTCCAAAACATGAAAAATTTAGTCATAGTATAGTATGACGTCGAAAACATGAACAATTTAGTCATAGTTTAGTATGACATCGAAATCATGAATAATTTTGTCATAGTTTAGTAAGACGTCCAGAACATGAAAAATTTAGTCATAGTTTAGTATGACGTCGAAAACATGAAAGATTTAGTCATAGTTTAGTATGACGTCGAAAACATGAAACATTTAGTCATAGTTTAGTATGACGTCGAAAACATGACAAATTTAGTCATAGTATCGTATCACGTCGAAAACATGAAAATTTTAGTCATAGTTTAGTATGACGTCCAAAACATGAAAACTTTAGTCATAGTATCATATGACGTCGAAAACATGAAAATTTATTCATAGTATAGTATGACGTCGAAAACATGAAAATTTAGTCAGTTTAGTATGACGTCCAAAACATGAAAAATTTAGTCATAGTTTAGTATGACGTCCAGAACATGAAAAATTTAGTCATAGTTTAGTATGACGTCGAAAACATGAAAGATTTAGTCATAGTTTAGTATGACGTCGAAAACATGAAAGATTTAGTCATAGTTTAGTATGACATCGAAAACATGAAAATTTAGTCATAGTATAGTATGACGTCGAAAACATGAAAATTTAGTCAGTTTAGTATGACGTCCAAAACATGAAAAATTTAGTCATAGTATAGTATGACGTCGAAAACATGAACAATTTAGTCATAGTTTAGTATGACATCGAAATCATGAATAATTTTGTCATAGTTTAGTAAGACGTCCAGAACATGAAACATTTAGTCATAGTTTATTATGACGTCGAAAACATGAAAGATTTAGTCATAGTTTATTATGACGTCAAAAACATGACAAATTTAGTCATAGTATCGTATGACGTCGAAAACATGAAAATTTTAGTCATAGTAAACTATGACTAAAATTTTCATGTTCTGGACGTCATGCTAAAGTATGACGTCGAAAACATGAAAAATTTAGTCATAGTATAGTATGACGTCGAAAACATGAAAATTTAGTCATAGTTTAGTATGACGTCGAAAACATGAATAATTTTGTCATAGTTTAATATGACGTCGAAAACATGAAAATTTAGTCAGTTTAGTATGACGTCCAAAACATGAAAAATTTAGTCATAGTTTAGTATGACATCGAAAACATGAAAAATTTAGTCATAGTATAGTATGACGTCGAAAACATGAAAAATTTAGTCATAGTTTAGTATGACATCGAAATCATGAATAATTTTGTCATAGTTTAGTAAGACGTCCAGAACATGAAAAATTTAGTCATAGTTTATTATGACGTCGAAAACATGAAAGATTTAGTCATAGTTTATTTTGACGTCAAAAACATGACAAATTTAGTCATAGTATCGTATGACGTCGAAAACATGAAAATTTTAGTCATAGTAAACTATGACTAAAATTTTCATGTTCTGGACGTCATGCTAAAGTATGACGTCGAAAACATGAAAAATTTAGTCATAGTATAGTATGACGTCGAAAACATGAAAATTTAGTCATAGTTTAGTATGACGTCGAAAACATGAATAATTTTGTCATAGTTTAATATGACGTCGAAAACATGAAAATTTAGTCAGTTTAGTATGACGTCCAAAACATGAAAAATTTAGTCATAGTTTAGTATGACATCGAAAACATGAAAAATTTAGTCATAGTATAGTATGACGTCGAAAACATGAAAAATTTAGTCATAGTTTAGTATGACATCGAAATCATGAATAATTTTGTCATAGTTTAGTAAGACGTCCAGAACATGAAAAATGTAGTCATAGTTTATTATGACGTCGAAAACATGAAAGATTTAGTCATAGTTTAGTATGACGTCGAAAACGTGAAACATTTAGTCATAGTTTAGTATGACGTCGAAAACATGACAAATTTAGTCATAGTATCGTATGACGTCGAAAACATGAAAATTTTAGTCATAGTTTAATATGACGTCGAAAACATGAAAATTTAGTCAGTTTAGTATGACGTCCAAAACATGAAAAATTTAGTCATAGTTTATTATGACGTCCAAAACATGAAAAATTTTGTCATAGTTTATTATGACGTCCAAAACATGAAAATTTAGTCATAGTTTATTATGACGTCCAAAACATGAAAAATTTAGTCATAGTTTATTATGACGTCCAAAACATGAAAAATTTAGTCATAGTATCATATGACGTCGAAAACATGAAAATTTATTCATAGTATAGTATGATGTCGAAAACATGAAAATTTAGTCAGTTTAGTATGACGTCCAGAACATTAAAAATTTAGTCATAGTTTAGTATGACGTCGAAAACATGAAAGATTTAGTCATAGTTTAGTATGACGTCGAAAACATGAAACATTTAGTCATAGTTTAGTATGACGTCGAAAACATGACAAATTTAGTCATAGTATTGTATCACGTCGAAAACATGAAAATTTTAGTCATAGTTTAGTATGACGTCCAAAACATGAAAACTTTAGTCATAGTATAGTATGACGTCGAAAACATGAAAATTTAGTCAGTTTAGTATGACGTCGAAAACATGAAAAATTTAGTCATAGTTTAGTATGACGTCCAGAACATGAAAAATTTAGTCATAGTTTAGTATGACGTCGAAAACATGAAAGATTTAGTCATAGTTTAGTATGACGTCGAAAACATGAAAGATTTAGTCATAGTTTAGTATGACGTCGAAAACATGAAAATTTAGTCAGTTTAGTATGACGTCCAAAACATGAACAATTTAGTCATAGTTTAGTATGACATCGAAATCATGAATAATTTTGTCATAGTTTAGTAAGACGTCCAGAACATGAAACATTTAGTCATAGTTTATTATGACGTCGAAAACATGAAAGATTTAGTCATAGTTTATTATGACGTCAAAAACATGACAAATTTAGTCATAGTATCGTATGACGTCGAAAACATGAAAATTTTAGTCATAGTAAACTATGACTAAAATTTTCATGTTCTGGACGTCATGCTAAAGTATGACGTCGAAAACATGAAAAATTTAGTCATAGTATAGTATGACGTCGAAAACATGAAAATTTAGTCATAGTTTAGTATGACGTCGAAAACATGAATAATTTTGTCATAGTTTAATATGACGTCGAAAACATGAAAATTTAGTCAGTTTAGTATGACGTCCAAAACATGAAAAATTTAGTCATAGTTTAGTATGACATCGAAAACATGAAAAATTTAGTCATAGTATAGTATGACGTCGAAAACATGAAAAATTTAGTCATAGTTTAGTATGACATCGAAATCATGAATAATTTTGTCATAGTTTAGTAAGACGTCCAGAACATGAAACATTTAGTCATAGTTTATTATGACGTCGAAAACATGAAAGATTTAGTCATAGTTTATTATGACGTCAAAAACATGACAAATTTAGTCATAGTATCGTATGACGTCGAAAACATGAAAATTTTAGTCATAGTAAACTATGACTAAAATTTTCATGTTCTGGACGTCATGCTAAAGTATGACATCGAAAACATGAAAAATTTAGTCATAGTATAGTATGACGTCGAAAACATGAAAATTTAGTCATAGTTTAGTATGACGTCGAAAACATGAATAATTTTGTCATAGTTTAATATGACGTCGAAAACATGAAAATTTAGTCAGTTTAGTATGACGTCCAAAACATGAAAAATTTAGTCATAGTTTAGTATGACATCGAAAACATGAAAAATTTAGTCATAGTATAGTATGACGTCGAAAACATGAAAAATTTAGTCATAGTTTAGTATGACATCGAAATCATGAATAATTTTGTCATAGTTTAGTAAGACGTCCAGAACATGAAAAATTTAGTCATAGTTTATTATGACGTCGAAAACATGAAAGATTTAGTCATAGTTTAGTATGACGTCGAAAACATGACAAATTTAGTCATAGTTTATTATGACGTCGAAAACATGAAAAATTTAGTCATAGTTTAGTATGACGTCGAAAACGTGAAACATTTAGTCATAGTTTAGTATGACGTCGAAAACATGACAAATTTAGTCATAGTTTATTATGACGTCGAAAACATGAAAAATTTAGTCATAGTTTAGTATGACGTCGAAAACGTGAAACATTTAGTCATAGTTTAGTATGACGTCGAAAACATGACAAATTTAGTCATAGTATCGTATGACGTCGAAAACATGAAAATTTTAGTCATAGTTTAATATGACGTCGAAAACATGAAAATTTAGTCAGTTTAGTATGACGTCCAAAACATGAAAAATTTAGTCATAGTTTATTATGACGTCCAAAACATGAAAAATTTTGTCATAGTTTATTATGACGTCCAAAACATGAAAATTTAGTCATAGTTTATTATGACGTCCAAAACATGAAAAATTTAGTCATAGTTTATTATGACGTCCAAAACATGAAAAATTTAGTCATAGTATCATATGACGTCGAAAACATGAAAATTTTAGTCATAGTAAACTATGACTAAAATTTTCATGTTCTGGACGTCATGCTAAAGTATGACGTCGAAAACATGAAAAATTTAGTCATAGTATAGAATGACGTCGAAAACATGAAAATTTAGTCATAGTTTAGTATGACGTCGAAAACATGAATAATTTTGTCATAGTTTAATATGACGTCGAAAACATGAAAATTTAGTCAGTTTAGTATGACGTCCAAAACATGAAAAATTTAGTCATAGTTTAGTATGACATCGAAAACATGAAAAATTTAGTCATAGTATAGTATGACGTCGAAAACATGAAAAATTTAGTCATAGTTTAGTATGACATCGAAATCATGAATAATTTTGTCATAGTTTAGTAAGACGTCCAGAACATGAAAAATTTAGTCATAGTTTAATATGACGTCGAAAACATGAAAGATTTAGTCATAGTTTAGTATGACGTCGAAAACGTGAAACATTTAGTCATAGTTTAGTATGACGTCGAAAACATGACAAATTTAGTCATAGTATCGTATGACGTCGAAAACATGAAAATTTTAGTCATAGTTTAATATGACGTCGAAAACATGAAAATTTAGTCAGTTTAGTATGACGTCCAAAACATGAAAAATTTAGTCATAGTTTATTATGACGTCCAAAACATGAAAAATTTTGTCATAGTTTATTATGACGTCCAAAACATGAAAATTTAGTCATAGTTTATTATGACGTCCAAAACATGAAAAATTTAGTCATAGTTTATTATGACGTCCAAAACATGAAAAATTTAGTCATAGTATCATATGACGTCGAAAACATGAAAATTTATTCATAGTATAGTATGATGTCGAAAACATGAAAATTTAGTCAGTTTAGTATGACGTCCAGAACATGAAAAATTTAGTCATAGTTTAGTATGACGTCGAAAACATGAAAGATTTAGTCATAGTTTAGTATGACGTCGAAAACATGAAACATTTAGTCATAGTTTAGTATGACGTCGAAAACATGACAAATTTAGTCATAGTATCGTATCACGTCGAAAACATGAAAATTTTAGTCATAGTTTAGTATGACGTCCAAAACATGAAAACTTTAGTCATAGTATCATATGACGTCGAAAACATGAAAATTTATTCATAGTATAGTATGACGTCGAAAACATGAAAATTTAGTCAGTTTAGTATGACGTCCAAAACATGAAAAATTTAGTCATAGTTTAGTATGACGTCCAGAACATGAAAAATTTAGTCATAGTTTAGTATGACGTCGAAAACATGAAAGATTTAGTCATAGTTTAGTATGACGTCGAAAACATGAAAGATTTAGTCATAGTTTAGTATGACGTCAAAAACATGAAAATTTAGTCAGTTTAGTATGACGTCCAAAACATGAACAATTTAGTCATAGTTTAGTATGACATCGAAATCATGAATAATTTTGTCATAGTTTAGTAAGACGTCCAGAACATGAAACATTTAGTCATAGTTTATTATGACGTCGAAAACATGAAAGATTTAGTCATAGTTTAGTATGACGTCAAAAATATGACAAATTTAGTCATAGTATCGTATGACGTCGAAAACATGAAAATTTTAGTCATAGTAAACTATGACTAAAATTTTCATGTTCTGGACGTCATGCTAAAGTATGACGTCGAAAACATGAAAAATTTAGTCATAGTATAGTATGACGTCGAAAACATGAAAATTTAGTCATAGTTTAGTATGACGTCGAAAACATGAACAATAATTAACTTCTGTTCATTTTCTCCACAAAAATGTGGTATCTTCATGTTTTAATTAAACGTCTTCACAAAAAAGTAAAGTTATTCCACATTATACAGTGCACATTACTCTATGTAGCAGCAAAAACCACATGTACCTACTAAATTGTTAATAAACATGCTTGTTTTGTAAAAGAATGATCAGAAACTGCAGTCATTCCACACAATTTTGATGTAAGAGATTATATTATGATCATTAACTTATTTAAAAACAGTAAAATGATCAGATCTACATGAACTCAAAGTAACAAGTGACGCAATGTACTTGCATCCTTTTCGACTAGCACATTAGCTTCACTAACTGCTTGCAGTCGTTAAATATCCATTGTAAGTGAATGTAGACAATATTAATAATATAAAGTTAGTTAATTTCAGTAATTCTTTTAAAATTGCATATCATCTGTTGTTACCTCACACACATATTGATATATTTTAAGTATTTATTTTTGCTAATTAAGTTATGGACTATACAAAAAACAACTTCTCACCTGCGAAATGTTGTTCAGAGGTCGCATACTATTAATTTTGTTTTGCTATAACAGCTGGAAGGGCACAAAAAACTGACTCATTACTCCCGGAGGAAGAGCCTCGTGCTCCGCGATACAAGATGGCGACCATACGGTTCTAGTACTTGGGTTGACTAGCTAAAGTTAGCAAGATGTACCTACATTTAGCTAATGGCTTAAATGTCATTTTTGACTATGAATTTTTCCAAATATTTTTTTTTTCATTGATTTTATTGAGGCATAAAACAAAATGTCTGCCGGAAGTTGTTTGCTTACAATATAGTTGGGTTCCTCTATATTTGACTTGTTCCATTTGACAGCTGCTCTTGGCTCCGTCAAATGGAAGTAGATGTAGAGATTCTGTGTTACTATTAACTTCAGTCCTCGTAATACTTTTTGAAAAAAAATTAGAAATTTTCTGAACTTTTACACCCTTAAATACAAGGGTATTATGAAAATGAAGGAAACTTTTTATTCCGTTTATGAAAATTGTTAGTCACAAAAAATTTCATAAAATAACGCCTTAATCTTGTTTAGAACACCAAAATATGACATTTTGAAAGGATTCCAGTGCTTTAATAGAATCAGAAATATTATAATTGCACTGAATATGAAAATTAAAATATGCTCTACTTAAGTCAAAGGCATATAAAAACTTAAACAAAATGATAATAAAAGTTAAAATTCACCACAAAATCATAACCTGGCCAAATTTTATGGCATTTTCCTCAACACAACCAAATATGAAATATATTTTTAAAAGAGGCAAAAATTGTCAAAGGGACACAGGAGGGTTATTGTCCGCTCCAAAGTTGTCTCCAAAATGGGTTACCAGTGCACTAGCGGTTTTTGCCCTCACTTGTCACTTATGAACAACAAAATGGTGAATGTTTCTAGTGAACGTTCAAAGTAAACTAAGAGGGCCTGAAATAGAGTAATAAACTAAAATTTTAGTTTACCTCTGGCGTAGAATTTTTTTTTCTTTGCAAGAACAAATTTTCATACAAAAGTAAACAGAAATGTGAGCACATTCAAAACTAGCTAAATAAAGTCTAAAGTTTATGCTGTGCTGACATTGGCTTTAAAGAAATACATGTTCTTAATTGGGAAAGTTCAGCAGGTGGATCATTAAAACGGGTCATCAAACACATAATTCTCATTTCTTAATTTACCTATTAGTGTAACTCTCTTGTTTAATATTCCAACAATCATCCTGTATGGACATGAAAACATGTCAGTAGTAGTGAACAGACGGTCGTTCACCTCGGCCTTTAAATGTTGCCAGGACCCGCATGACAAGGACCACTGTGTCTGTAAAACGCTGCAGATATTTTATATGTGATATTGCTGCGTAAATTGAGTTAATGAGATAAAAGCGGCAACCGCAAACATAAATAAAACAAAAAAAAAAAAATTGTTTTAGCAACAGCATTTCATTTTCTTTGGGTCATTTCTTTAAGACATTCTACTAACACATCAGCCACACGCCTGAAAGTATTTGGACGCATAATAATTAGTATTTGCTCTTTTGTTTTGTAAGTATGATTTTTCTTTTTCATCTCCAGGCGAATGCAAGCAGCGATCAGAAAACTACACTGCTGCCACCTGGTGGTAGAAATATGAGAAGCATCCCACTAAAGAAAACATCTTTACAATTCTAGGCAGATTGACAGCTTTTCCAAAGTAAGAATCAATGTCTGTAGGTCTAATAAGATTTATAGCAAACTGACTGCGGGATAGAACCCTCAACACAGAGGTTGTGAAAGTCTTTGAGCACTTTTTCTTCTCAAAACTTGGGAATATTCTTACCCTTTTGCCTCCTTTGCATTCGACAACAAACTCGAACGGATTTTATGGATTGGCCAACACAACATAGTGGAAAATTGTGAACTGGAAGAGAATTAAGAAAATCTACCAATATAAATCTGGGTTCAAACTCCCACTTGTCTTGCCCAAGTATTTGAATCTTTGAGGAAGACACGTCATGAGAGAACGGTAAACAATGCAAAGGCCGTCACATAAAATCACGAATAGAGAAAAAAATGCACTGAACCTTGTTGTTGAAACATTTTAAAAAGTGAAAAGGTTTAAGGGGTACATATAAAAACTTTTAATAGTCCCCCCGATCAGCACTCTTCTGTTTGATGACCGGCACATTGATGGAAAGTAATAAACAACCACAACCTTTATAGGACTTTTCTAGCCCTTTGTTGTAATCAAGGCTCAAGAGCGAAATGAAAAACTCTTAAAGGTCAAAACAGGAAGCTGCTACTCCTCATTTCTCTGTGTTTGGTGTGGGAGCACAAACAATCTCAAAGGGTTTATGGGAATAAACACAAAACTGAATAAAAGCATTTTGCTCTGCATTTCTTGACGTTAGCTTGGTTTTCATCAGTCACATTGAGACTTAAGGAAGTCCAGCATCAGTTTATTCTAGATGCAGTTTTGCACACTGAAGTCTGAAAAACATAAGTTAAGACAAGCGTTCAGCAGCAGACTGTAAACAGATTGGAAGCTAAAGAATGTTATTGCTGGATGGAGACCAAAAAGTGATGGTGAGGTTCCTACTGTAGATTTCAGCAGGTTTCATCAGTTTGCTACCTGCTGTGTGACTATTTTGATGGGATCTTCAGGCTGAATATACAGTCTGGCTCAGAGTTACTCTCATGGGGATGTGATCCATTAAAAGCTTTTTTTCTCTCTCTCTGTCTCTCTCTCAAATTTCAAGTTATTTTAGACCATTTATCAAAGTATAAGTGCTTGAACTCGGCATGAATGTCTGAAATACCAAGAAAGAAACAGAGGAAGGATGGATTGATAGATGGATTTAGGAACATTCATTGAATGCTCTCTGAAAGCAACATAGCTGAAGTTGTAGTTAACTTTAGAGAACACTGATAGTTGCCATAAGTTTACAAGTCAACGCTGAAACTAACCTTGGGAAACCTTTATGCAAGCTTCCCCCTGGACGTTTTCTGAAGGTTGCATCAAATTCGTAGTTAATCTTCAGCCATTTTTGATACAAATTTAGAAGATATTCCTTCATATTTCCCTGGTGGTCACACTGTCCTTGTTGAAGCTAACCTTTGGAGAATTCAGAAAACCTTTATGGAACTTGCCCTGGAGATTTTCTGAAGGTTGCGCCATGAAAATTGAAGTCAACCTTGAGGGAAATTTAGACATTTGCTAAAGTAACAGGGTTTTATCTTAACAATATTATAAATGTGAAGTTTGTTTGTTTATTCTTAAAATGTATTTTGTTTAGTCAAGGAGTTGTTTCTTCAGACATTGATGTATTAAGTTCAGCTATGACGCTCTACAACCGGTTGGTAGTTACCATAGCAACCAGCAGCTCCTCCCTCTTTTTCTGTTGCTGTCTGTAACTGTGGTATGTACTTAAGGATCAGCTTAAATACATACCACAAAATAATACTACTTTCTTTACAAGTATTATTTTTTGACATATACTTTAGGCAAATGTAATATACAGTGTTTTGTGAGTAATTTTTCTATGTTTGCATATGTTTTTAACTATTATCATTATTAATGTTGTGTATTTTAGCTATGTTTCATTTTACAACTGTTAGCTGCTGTCACCTGTACTGCTAACTTCTCATTGGGAACTATTGCTCTGTAGTTTATTGTATTTTATCTAATATATAAAAATGCTATTTCATTTGTGCTAGGGTAAAAGTGAAAACACTGCATGCTACTGAATGAAAATGTCAGGACTGAAAACTAGTAGGAGCTTTATGGAAATGAATAAAAACAGAACTAGAAAATTCCTGAAGAAATTTAACCGGGGGCCTGCCAAAGTGTGCCAGTCGGTTTGAACCCAGCGTTCTGATGCTAGAAATTAGCATCAATGCTAAGGAACGCTGCAATCATATGAGGAGAATTACAAGAATGTTTACTAACATGGACTTGCACCATTCAGTATGATAAAGTAAGTGTATCAGCAAAAGTTAGCAAAAATGCTAATGTTAGCGTGATTGCTGTCAGTAGCATGTGGGACATCACTGGGATGTTTTCTATAATGGACTTACTCCATTCAGTATACTAAACATGCCTAATAAGTAAAATAAATAGCTAATAGCTTATTTATGCTAAAATGCTAATGCTAATGAACTGCCTTGCTGCGCAGTTCATTAGCGCAGTTCATTAGCGTTCATTAGCGCAGGTTAGGGAACTGCGCAAGGCAGTTCCCTAACCTGAGAGAAAAAGATAATGCAGAATAATATTATTGCACCGCCTGTGGCGGTGCACTAACCTCAGGGGCATATTGAGGCTTTTATTTTGAAATTTTTGTTAAGCTTAATTTCAAAAGTCCAAACTAATCCCATGTCTAATAGTCATTGGGTTAAATCAGTTATATAATGCTCAAAAGAGCAATTACCTAATGTAAAATTTCTCAAGGCTTTTATTTTGAAATTTTTGTTAAGCTTAATTTCAAAGGTCCAAACTAATCCCATGTATAACAGTGATTGGATAAAATCCGTTATATAATGCTCAAAAGAGAAATAATCTCATGTAAAAATTGTCAAGAATTTCATTTTGAAATTTTTGTTAAACTTCATTTCAAAGGGCCAAACTAATCCCATGTGTATCAGTGCTTTGGATAAAAAGTCACATAAAGCCAAAAAGAGCAATTACATGATGTAAAAAATATTCAAGGCTTTTATTTTGAAATTTTCAGTATGCTTCATTTTAATGTTCCAAACTAATCCCATGTGTAACAGTGACTGAGTTAAATCAGTTATATACAGCCCATAGCAGCAAGTAGTTCTAAAGGCCAGTTCAGTCCTCCTCTGCTTCAAATGAGTCTTTCACTATAGTTAGAACTACAGTGATGCATATTTGTAGTCCTAACCAGCAGCCAATAGCCTTCTGAGTTCCGTTGCTATGGTAAATAATCCTCTCTGCCAACTGTCAGCTGTGAGTGAGACATGCAGGGGGAGACAATTCTCTGTTTGAGCCAGCCAGTTTGACTGAAAAAAAGCATTGGGAACAACTCCTTCCCATTCGGGAACCGTAATACATATTCGAAAACCGTTTGAAGCGTATGAGAGGGCTATTTGTCGTCTCTGATAGTCCCGCGATTCATATCTCTACGTCACTCACAGTAATTGCAGTGATGAGACAAAAATGGTGTGTGCAGAGCTCAGAAATTTTTAAGAAATACATGGAAGTGAATCTGGGAGAGCGTCAGTTATCCTGGCGCATGATTTCGCTCTGAAGCACCTTGACAGAAAACCGTAAGCCCTAGAGAAATTTCAAAAACATTTTACCGGAGCAGGCATGCGTATCAATGTCATGACCGAGTTTGATACCAATCGGGCGATATCTGTGGGTGTGACGGCGATTTCAAAACTGTTTTGGGGTCAAAAATTCTCTTCATTTCTCACTCTAAAGGAGCGGCAGTTGGTGTCAGTTAGGTTCTGCGTTTCGGCAGTTGGAAAATTTGCTCGTTTTTCGCTTTTTACGTCGCCATCGTAAGTCCGCTCCGGCCTATTGTCGCTGACGTCACATAGAGCCGCCATCTTAGAGCGGCCCGCTCCACTCGGTGCTATGTTAGTGAAGTATCAGCGCATTTAATTAATCATAAATCGCTAAATACTTAACAGATTTTCACGCCTTTTTGCTGGAAACCTTAACTAAACAGCTATCATAGCTATTAAGTTTTTTAAACAATAAAAAAACACACCGACTCCAAACAACTTTTAAAAATTATTCGTCGCTCCGTTCAATGGACCTTACCAAGCTCCGCCCACAACCGACCCACGTGACCACAAGTCTCACAAGCAAAGCCTCGCGGCGCGTTGTTTCTATGTAAACATGACTGGATTAGTGCATCATTTCTACCGGATTTTCACAATATATCAGCTACTACATGGTCAGAGGAACTAACAAGTTCATGTCATCATCTGGGAGGAGGTTACTGGTTTCTCAGTCACAAGCTGGTTGCAAACCTGAGGCCAGCAGGTGTCAGTCAGTTATGGTAGATCTGAACTTTGACCTCAATATGAGAAGCTACAGACTGATAGGAGGAACCAAAGAGCTCTGTAAAGGTAAAGGCAAATCTTCAGAAGTTGGGATATAATTAATTTAATTTCACATAATTACCGCGGTAGAAGCCATTTGTTTGTTAAAATTTTATGAAATATATTTGTTCCATTTGATGTTTGTTGTGAATGACGTAAACTCACAAACGAACGAGGTAATTAGTCCAACGTTTAGAAACTACAGCGGCTGTAATGAGCCACAGCAAAGGTAAACAAAGGTAAAATAACCTGAACAGGTGATCAACTCAAAACCACTCCTACCTTTTTACTCTCTCTCTCTCTCTTTGTAGTTTAAGCACACTTGTTACCATAGCAACCGCCTGCGCCCTGCAAGACGAGCAAAGATTACGTTAAAAACATAACATTCAGTCCGTTACGATATCAAGTTTCCAGGCTTGATATTTATTTCTCAATTATTAATCAGCGCTTCCCTGAAAACAGCGATGGTTGATTGACTAGCTGTACTTGGTGCTAACGCTAACACTAGTAGTTAGTGTTAGAATAAAATCTTTAGTGTATGTCAGATACAGACACATTGCATATTGATCTGTTTAGCTAACGTAAGACTGTGTAGCAGACAGGCTTCAAGGTGTAGAAGTTGTATCAGTTCTGCCATTATGCTGTACTTAGCTAACGGGAAGCGTCTGTTTGTGAGACGGCCACGCATGTGACCAGGTAGAATGGGCATCAGCCAATGAAAAGCGGCCCCTGAGGTAAGGTCCATACTCCCATCCTCACTTCCGACGTCTGTCATGGCACCTCGAATGATTAAGTGACACAGTTGCAAAGGGTCAATTTTTTGGGTCATGTGGAACTGATCTGAGCGTTTCCATAGAAACGAGCAGATTCGAGACATTGCCTCAGAACTACTGTGACCTCATTGTAGCTATGACCTCATCTGTGATGTGGTCAAACGATCAAAGAACTTCTGAGGTTATGAGGGCTTGTATTACAAATCATCAGTTCATATTCAGTCAGCTCTTCGAACTTCAACACTGTGTCTACCAAAGCTTTTCATTATGAACAGGATTTTAGTTGGCGTGTTTTTTCCCCTGGGTTTTGGACTTGGATATTTGGTTAGCACCGGAATGCAGAAGGTTTTTGACAAAATCTTTCCTGGTAGCGATTCGGACGAAAGTGTCTCTAAGGACGAGAGCACTGAGTCTGTATACGATGATTTCGATTCATTCCTTTTTGAACCTTCCTCCACTGTGGAGGTTCCTTGCGAGCCTTCCTCGCCACAGAAGGAAGCTTCTCCGGCTGGAGAAGCTTCCTTCTCCCAGAATGATGATCTTGATGCCATCCTTTTTGAAACTTCCCCGGCTGGGGAAGTTGTAGAGGAGCCTTCCATGCCACAGAAGCAAGCTTCCCCGGCTGGGGAAGCTTGCTTCTCCCAATATGATGATCTTGATGCCATCCTTTTTGAAACTTCCCCGGCTGGGGAAGTTTTAGAGGAGCCTTCCTCACCAGAGATCCAAGCTTCCCCGGCTGGAGAAGCTTGGATCTCTGAGCACGATGATTTCTGTGCTTTTCCTTTTGGTCCTTCACCGGCTGGTAAGGACCCAGAAGTTGAATCCGAAGGCTCAACTTTTGCTCGGACGAAGACGGCACAAGAAGACTGGACCCATAAAGAGAGCGCTGTCCAGACTACTGAGATAGGGAACGATTTCTCCAGTCTTCCCTCAGAGAAAGAGACAGTTGAGTCTGCAAATTCAAATGCTGTTTTGTCAAACGCAGCAATATATTGGTGCCACGCGGCAGTTGATACCTGGATCCACGAAGCCATCCAGGAAACTGTCCGAGGGAAGGATTCCTTGAATCTTCCCTCGGAAAAAGAAACAATTGAGCCTGAGAACTCAAGTGCTGGTTTGACAAACGCAGCAGTAGAAGATTGGTGCCAGGCGGCAGTTGGTTCCTGGATCCAACAAGCTATCCAGGAAACTGTCCGAGGGAAGGATTCCTCCAATCTTCCCTCGGAGAAAGAGACAGTTGAGTCTAAGAACTCAAGTTTGGCTTTGACCAAGGCAGCACAAGCCGATGGGACACAGGCCACCACTGATAGCTGGATCCAGGTACCGACTGCTGCCCACACCAATGACATAGGGAAGGATTCCTCCTATCTTCCCTCAGGGGAGACAGTCGTGTCTGGAAAGTCAAGTTTAACTTTGACGAGTGAACAACTAGAAGAAGAGAGCACTTTCCAGACCATAATGGTACAACTTCTGTTACTGTTGTTTTTTGTTTTGAGTTTCTTGTGCTTTTTATTTTTATTACGGTTTTGCTTTTACTTTAGTGTTTTTTTCTGGGGTTTATTGTTTCTGTACACCGTTTATAAACTTGCTTCTTTTTTCAGTTCGGTTTCAGAAATATTTTAATGAGAATGACTACAATTGGTATTTTTTTAAATTGTTACCCCGCTATAAAAATCCCAGTTTTAGAACATCCTATGTGTTGATGAACTGGACTAAATTGTTCAAAATGGGTAAAACAGCAGTAAGTGTGAACCAAAAGATGAACTGCAGTGTAAAGATTGGAAGGTTATTGAAAGGCAGAACCCTGTGAAAATAAAAACTTCTGAACAAATGGATAGTAAATTATGGGTTAATATGAGTAAATCATTTATATAGAATTTGAACTGGAACATTAGATGAGTATATGAATTATTTCCCTCCATGCTGAGAAGGTAGTAAACATTAAAAAAAAGCTTCAGCAGGAATATTTTATAAAAAGGAGGTTTTAGAGGGAGAAGAGGAAATCTAAGATCAAATAATTCAGGGTGTTGTGGAAAAGAAGGACATTTGGCCAGAAACTGTCCTGAGAAACAAAACGCCTGAGTATAATTAGAATCAGCTCTGAGTGAACCAGAGTCTGATAATGAGACATCGCATCCCAAATTAGATGAAGTGAATGAAATGGAAATTGATCAAACAAGGGAAGTTTTGCTAAATTTACACGATTTGCTATCAATGTTTAACATTAAGCCTGAAATAACTATTGGTTATTGGGAAAAAGATCTTTTTGTGTGACACTGGTGCATGAGGAGCTACTTGTAGAGAATCAACACTAAACTGTAATAAGACACGATTAAAAGCAACTACAGAAAGAAGAGAGTGTTGCAAATGAAAATAAGCAGGAGGAAGCAACAAGTGTGTTTATTTAGACTAGAGAACAATGAAGCACCAGGGAGGAGTTGCAACTCCTGCTCACAGCAGCTTGCAGCAGCTCAGCAGGGGAGAACAGGCAGAAGCTGCAGCGGTGCTGCAACTCCGACCCCCACCAGGTCCAACTGACCACCATATGAAGCCCCCTGGCAAAACACTAGTGCATGATAACAAAGTTACAACTTTAGAAGTAAAGCAACAGAAGACTCCCACATTTTAAAATGAGATGAAACTAAAACATATCTCATGATACAAGAGCCAAATGCTAATGAAGCAGCAGAAGAATTAGGAGTTTCTCTTGAAATCCTTATCAGCTCTTTTTCCTGCCCCTGCAAGAGGTGAGAGGAGGTTCATGAAGGGGGGAGTGGGTTTGTTTTGTGCTCCATCTGACAATAGAGATAACTCAGGCTAGTGGAGTAACCTTAAACATAAACTGTGAAATCTAAAATCACAAAGGATCCAATGAACCTTTTTCCTAAGGAACATAGAAATAGGCTTTTTAACCCTTTGGGTTTTGCTTGGAAACAGGTTATAGGAAGTTGTAGAGAAGTTATTATCATCGCATAACGCAGGATTTTGATGTAGTTTTAGTTTCCTAAATTCAGGAAACAATTTCCTCCATAGAGTGGGTTGTTTAAGTAACAAATGATTGATGAGTAAT
>NC_045688.1:459409-469605 GCF_003331165.1 Xiphophorus hellerii | reverse complement strand
TATGGGGCCCATACTTGGCCTCGAGAGATCGTCTGAGGGGACCCACGTACCCTGCAAGTTTGGTGGCTGTGGCCCCTTCCTAAGACATAGCTGCCATTGACTCCCATTCATCGGACGAGTTCGGACAAGCTCGATAACTTCCAAAGTATAAGCGGCAAGCTGACCAAACTCGGTGTGTATACATGTCTCGACCCCCTCCAGGTCTCCACCGAGTTTGGTGGCCCTGGCCCCTCCCCTTCCTATAGCTGCCATAGACTCCCATTGATTTTTCAAGTTTCGCTAGGAGCGTCGGATCGAGCTGGGAGTCGGTTTTCCGTGCTCAGGGCGTAGCCCTGAGTGCGGGGATGTGTGATATGCCAGGGTTGGTGGATGTGTGAAAATGGTGAAAATCGCACTAAGTGTTGTGAAAATAGGTACTTGTGGGAACCTTACCAGAGTGTGTTTTGGAGTGTCCCGAGTGCGTGGAGAGTGTTCCTGGGTGAAGTAAAATTGGAGTTGTTGGAGTGTCTTCCGTGCTCAGGGCGAAGCCCTGAGTGCGGCAGGTGCCTCGTCCGTGCTCAGGGCGTAGCCCTGAGGGCGGCAGGTGCCTCGTCCGTGCTCAGGG
The DNA here is from genome assembly GCF_003331165.1 of Xiphophorus hellerii. Lineage (NCBI taxonomy): Eukaryota > Metazoa > Chordata > Actinopteri > Cyprinodontiformes > Poeciliidae > Xiphophorus > Xiphophorus hellerii. Next base: position 469,001 of record NC_045688.1, on the reverse strand, counting down.
CGTAGCCCTGAGTGCGGCCAGTGTTGGTGAAAATCCTGAAAATTGCACAAAGTGTTGTGAAAATATGTACTTGGGGGAACCTTACCAGAGTGTGTTTTGGAGTGTCCCGAGTGCCTGGAGAGTGTTCCTGGGAGAGGTTTTTGTGAGACGTTCTTACTCCTGTGAGGTTAGGTTAAGTGAAGAATCTTGTGTTTGGTTAGGGTAAGTGAAGAATCTTGGGTGAGGTTAGGGTAAGTGAGAGGATATAGGATGAAAACCAGAAAAGTCGTCGTCTCATCGTATTTGGCTGAAAAAGTAAAAGAGGTATGGGGCCCATACTTGGCCTCGAGAGACCCATGGAGGGTGCCCAGGTACCCTGTAAGTTTGGTGGCTGTAGCTCATTCCCTTGACATAGCTGCCATTGACTCCCATTCATTTGAAAAATCGTCTCATCGTATTTAGCTCCCAAGCCGTAAGTGCCATCCTCCCCAAACTCGGTGTGTATACATGTCTCGACCCCCTCCAGGTCTCCACCGAGTTTGGTGGCCCTGGCCCCTCCCCTTCCTATAGCTGCCATAGACTCCCATTGATTTTTCAAGTTTCGCTAGGAGCGTCGGATCGAGCTGGGAGTCGGTTTTCCGTGCTCAGGGCGTAGCCCTGAGTGCGGGGATGTGTGATATGCCAGGGTTGGTGGATGTGTGAAAATGGTGAAAATCGCACTAAGTGTTGTGAAAATAGGTACTTGTGGGAACCTTACCAGAGTGTGTTTTGGAGTGTCCCGAGTGCGTGGAGAGTGTTCCTGGGTGAAGTAAAATTGGAGTTGTTGGAGTGTCTTCCGTGCTCAGGGCGAAGCCCTGAGTGCGGCAGGTGCCTCGTCCGTGCTCAGGGCGTAGCCCTGAGTGCGGCAGGTGCCTCGTCCGTGCTCAGGGCGTAGCCCTGAGTGCGGCCAGTGTTGGTGAAAATCCTGAAAATTGCCCAAAGTGTTGTGAAAATAGGTACTTGTGGGAACCTTACCAGAGTGTGTTTTGGAGTGTCCCGAGTGCCTGGAGAGTGTTCCTGGGAGAGGTTTTTGTGAGACGTTCTTACTCCTGTGAGGTTAGGTTAAGTGAAGAATCTTGTGTTTGGTTAGGGTAAGTGAAGAATCTTGGGTGAGGTTAGGTTAAGTGAAGAATCTTGTGTTTGGTTAGGGTAAGGGTTAGGGGTTAGGGTTAGGGGTTAGGGGTTAGGGTTAGGGTTAGGGTTAGGGTAGGGTTAGGGTTAGGGTAAGGGTTAGGATATAGGATGAAAACCAGAAAAGTCGATGGTACACTCTCTGTAAGTGAAAAAGTAAAAGACTTATGGGGCCCATAGTTGGCCTCGAGGTACTCACGGAGGGTACCCAGGTACCCTGTAAGTTTGGTGGCCGTAGCCCCTTCCGTTGACATAGCTGCCAGGGTAGGGTTAGGATATAGGATGAAAACCAGAAAACGCGTTCGGACAAGCTCGATAACTCAAAAAGTATTTGAGGTATGGGGCCCATACTTGGCCTCGAGAGATCGTCTGAGGGGACCCACGTACCCTGTAAGTTTGGTGGCTGTGGCCCCTTCCTAAGACATAGCTGCCATTGACTCCCATTCATCGGACGAGTTCGGACAAGCTCGATAACTTCCAAAGTATAAGCGGCAAGCTGACCAAACTCGGTGTGTATACATGTCTCGACCCCCTCCAGGTCTCCACCGAGTTTGGTGGCCCTGGCCCCTCCCCTTCCTATAGCTGCCATAGACTCCCATTGATTTTTCAAGTTTCGCTAGGAGCGTCGGATCGAGCTGGGAGTCGGTTTTCCGTGCTCAGGGCGTAGCCCTGAGTGCGGGGATGTGTGATATGCCAGGGTTGGTGGATGTGTGAAAATGGTGAAAATCGCACTAAGTGTTGTGAAAATAGGTACTTGTGGGAACCTTACCAGAGTGTGTTTTGGAGTGTCCCGAGTGCGTGGAGAGTGTTCCTGGGTGAAGTAAAATTGGAGTTGTTGGAGTGTCTTCCGTGCTCAGGGCGAAGCCCTGAGTGCGGCAGGTGCCTCGTCCGTGCTCAGGGCGTAGCCCTGAGTGCGGCAGGTGCCTCGTCCGTGCTCAGGGCGTAGCCCTGAGTGCGGCCAGTGTTGGTGAAAATCCTGAAAATTGCCCAAAGTGTTGTGAAAATAGGTACTTGTGGGAACCTTACCAGAGTGTGTTTTGGAGTGTCCCGAGTGCCTGGAGAGTGTTCCTGGGAGAGGTTTTTGTGAGACGTTCTTACTCCTGTGAGGTTAGGTTAAGTGAAGAATCTTGTGTTTGGTTAGGGTAAGTGAAGAATCTTGGGTGAGGTTAGGTTAAGTGAAGAATCTTGTGTTTGGTTAGGGTAAGGGTTAGGGGTTAGGGTTAGGGGTTAGGGGTTAGGGTTAGGGTTAGGGTTAGGGTAGGGTTAGGGTAGGGTAGGGTTAGGGTAAGGGTTAGGGTTAGGGTTAGGATATAGGATGAAAACCAGAAAACGCGTTCGGACAAGCTCGATAACTCAAAAAGTATTTGAGGTATGGGGCCCATACTTGGCCTCGAGAGATCGTCTGAGGGGACCCACGTACCCTGCAAGTTTGGTGGCTGTGGCCCCTTCCTAAGACATAGCTGCCATTGACTCCCATTCATCGGACGAGTTCGGACAAGCTCGATAACTTCCAAAGTATAAGCGGCAAGCTGACCAAACTCGGTGTGTATACATGTCTCGACCCCCTCCAGGTCTCCACCGAGTTTGGTGGCCCTGGCCCCTCCCCTTCCTATAGCTGCCATAGACTCCCATTGATTTTTCAAGTTTCGCTAGGAGCGTCGGATCGAGCTGGGAGTCGGTTTTCCGTGCTCAGGGCGTAGCCCTGAGTGCGGGGATGTGTGATATGCCAGGGTTGGTGGATGTGTGAAAATGGTGAAAATCGCACTAAGTGTTGTGAAAATAGGTACTTGTGGGAACCTTACCAGAGTGTGTTTTGGAGTGTCCCGAGTGCGTGGAGAGTGTTCCTGGGTGAAGTAAAATTGGAGTTGTTGGAGTGTCTTCCGTGCTCAGGGCGAAGCCCTGAGTGCGGCAGGTGCCTCGTCCGTGCTCAGGGCGTAGCCCTGAGGGCGGCAGGTGCCTCGTCCGTGCTCAGGGCGTAGCCCTGAGTGCGGCCAGTGTTGGTGAAAATCCTGAAAATTGCACAAAGTGTTGTGAAAATATGTACTTGGGGGAACCTTACCAGAGTGTGTTTTGGAGTGTCCCGAGTGCCTGGAGAGTGTTCCTGGGAGAGGTTTTTGTGAGACGTTCTTACTCCTGTGAGGTTAGGTTAAGTGAAGAATCTTGTGTTTGGTTAGGGTAAGTGAAGAATCTTGGGTGAGGTTAGGGTAAGTGAGAGGATATAGGATGAAAACCAGAAAAGTCGTCGTCTCATCGTATTTGGCTGAAAAAGTAAAAGAGGTATGGGGCCCATACTTGGCCTCGAGAGACCCATGGAGGGTGCCCAGGTACCCTGTAAGTTTGGTGGCTGTAGCTCATTCCCTTGACATAGCTGCCATTGACTCCCATTCATTTGAAAAATCGTCTCATCGTATTTAGCTCCCAAGCCGTAAGTGCCATCCTCCCCAAACTCGGTGTGTATACATGTCTCGACCCCCTCCAGGTCTCCACCGAGTTTGGTGGCCCTGGCCCCTCCCCTTCCTATAGCTGCCATAGACTCCCATTGATTTTTCAAGTTTCGCTAGGAGCGTCGGATCGAGCTGGGAGTCGGTTTTCCGTGCTCAGGGCGTAGCCCTGAGTGCGGGGATGTGTGATATGCCAGGGTTGGTGGATGTGTGAAAATGGTGAAAATCGCACTAAGTGTTGTGAAAATAGGTACTTGTGGGAACGGGTTAGGGTTAGGGTAGGGTTAGGGTTAGGGTTAGGGTTAGGGGTTAGGGTAAGGGGTTAGGGTTAGGGTTAGGGTTAGGGTTAGGGTTAGGGTTAGGGTAAGGGTAGGGTTAGGGTTAGGGTTAGGGTAGGGTTAGGGTTAGGGTAAGGGTAAGGGTTAGGGTAGGGTAAGGGTTAGGGTTAGGGTAAGGGTAGGGTTAGGGTTAGGGTTAGGGGTTAGGATATAGGATGAAAACCAGAAAACGCGTTCGGACAAGCTCGATAACTCAAAAAGTATTTGAGGTATGGGGCCCATACTTGGCCTCGAGAGATCGTCTGAGGGGACCCACGTACCCTGTAAGTTTGGTGGCTGTGGCCCCTTCCTAAGACATAGCTGCCATTGACTCCCATTCATCGGACGAGTTCGGACAAGCTCGATAACTTCCAAAGTATAAGCGGCAAGCTGACCAAACTCGGTGTGTATACATGTCTCGACCCCCTCCAGGTCTCCACCGAGTTTGGTGGCCCTGGCCCCTCCCCTTCCTATAGCTGCCATAGACTCCCATTGATTTTTGAAGTTTCGCTAGGAGCGTCGGATCGAGCTGGGAGTCGGTTTTCCGTGCTCAGGGCGTAGCCCTGAGTGCGGGGATGTGTGATATGCCAGGGTTGGTGGATGTGTGAAAATGGTGAAAATCGCACTAAGTGTTGTGAAAATAGGTACTTGTGGGAACCTTACCAGAGTGTGTTTTGGAGTGTCCCGAGTGCGTGGAGAGTGTTCCTGGGTGAAGTAAAATTGGAGTTGTTGGAGTGTCTTCCGTGCTCAGGGCGAAGCCCTGAGTGCGGCAGGTGCCTCGTCCGTGCTCAGGGCGTAGCCCTGAGGGCGGCAGGTGCCTCGTCCGTGCTCAGGGCGTAGCCCTGAGTGCGGCCAGTGTTGGTGAAAATCCTGAAAATTGCCCAAAGTGTTGTGAAAATAGGTACTTGTGGGAACCTTACCAGAGTGTGTTTTGGAGTGTCCCGAGTGCCTGGAGAGTGTTCCTGGGAGAGGTTTTTGTGAGACGTTCTTACTCCTGTGAGGTTAGGTTAAGTGAAGAATCTTGTGTTTGGTTAGGGTAAGTGAAGAATCTTGGGTGAGGTTAGGGTAAGTGAGAGGATATAGGATGAAAACCAGAAAAAGTCGTCGTCTCATCGTATTTGGCTGAAAAAGTAAAAGAGGTATGGGGCCCATACTTGGCCTCGAGAGACCCATGGAGGGTGCCCAGGTACCCTGTAAGTTTGGTGGCTGTAGCTCATTCCCTTGACATAGCTGCCATTGACTCCCATTCATTTGAAAAATCGTCTCATCGTATTTAGCTCCCAAGCCGTAAGTGCCATCCTCCCCAAACTCGGTGTGTATACATGTCTCGACCCCCTCCAGGTCTCCACCGAGTTTGGTGGCCCTGGCCCCTCCCCTTCCTATAGCTGCCATAGACTCCCATTGATTTTTCAAGTTTCGCTAGGAGCGTCGGATCGAGCTGGGAGTCGGTTTTCCGTGCTCAGGGCGTAGCCCTGAGTGCGGGGATGTGTGATATGCCAGGGTTGGTGGATGTGTGAAAATGGTGAAAATCGCACTAAGTGTTGTGAAAATAGGTACTTGTGGGAACCTTACCAGAGTGTGTTTTGGAGTGTCCCGAGTGCGTGGAGAGTGTTCCTGGGTGAAGTAAAATTGGAGTTGTTGGAGTGTCTTCCGTGCTCAGGGCGAAGCCCTGAGTGCGGCAGGTGCCTCGTCCGTGCTCAGGGCGTAGCCCTGAGTGCGGCAGGTGCCTCGTCCGTGCTCAGGGCGTAGCCCTGAGTGCGGCCAGTGTTGGTGAAAATCCTGAAAATTGCCCAAAGTGTTGTGAAAATAGGTACTTGTGGGAACCTTACCAGAGTGTGTTTTGGAGTGTCCCGAGTGCCTGGAGAGTGTTCCTGGGAGAGGTTTTTGTGAGACGTTCTTACTCCTGTGAGGTTAGGTTAAGTGAAGAATCTTGTGTTTGGTTAGGGTAAGTGAAGAATCTTGGGTGAGGTTAGGTTAAGTGAAGAATCTTGTGTTTGGTTAGGGTAAGGGTTAGGGGTTAGGGTTAGGGGTTAGGGGTTAGGGTTAGGGTTAGGGTTAGGGTAGGGTTAGGGTTAGGGTAAGGGTTAGGATATAGGATGAAAACCAGAAAAGTCGATGGTACACTCTCTGTAAGTGAAAAAGTAAAAGACTTATGGGGCCCATAGTTGGCCTCGAGGTACTCACGGAGGGTACCCAGGTACCCTGTAAGTTTGGTGGCCGTAGCCCCTTCCGTTGACATAGCTGCCAGGGTAGGGTTAGGATATAGGATGAAAACCAGAAAACGCGTTCGGACAAGCTCGATAACTCAAAAAGTATTTGAGGTATGGGGCCCATACTTGGCCTCGAGAGATCGTCTGAGGGGACCCACGTACCCTGTAAGTTTGGTGGCTGTGGCCCCTTCCTAAGACATAGCTGCCATTGACTCCCATTCATCGGACGAGTTCGGACAAGCTCGATAACTTCCAAAGTATAAGCGGCAAGCTGACCAAACTCGGTGTGTATACATGTCTCGACCCCCTCCAGGTCTCCACCGAGTTTGGTGGCCCTGGCCCCTCCCCTTCCTATAGCTGCCATAGACTCCCATTGATTTTTCAAGTTTCGCTAGGAGCGTCGGATCGAGCTGGGAGTCGGTTTTCCGTGCTCAGGGCGTAGCCCTGAGTGCGGGGATGTGTGATATGCCAGGGTTGGTGGATGTGTGAAAATGGTGAAAATCGCACTAAGTGTTGTGAAAATAGGTACTTGTGGGAACCTTACCAGAGTGTGTTTTGGAGTGTCCCGAGTGCGTGGAGAGTGTTCCTGGGTGAAGTAAAATTGGAGTTGTTGGAGTGTCTTCCGTGCTCAGGGCGAAGCCCTGAGTGCGGCAGGTGCCTCGTCCGTGCTCAGGGCGTAGCCCTGAGTGCGGCAGGTGCCTCGTCCGTGCTCAGGGCGTAGCCCTGAGTGCGGCCAGTGTTGGTGAAAATCCTGAAAATTGCCCAAAGTGTTGTGAAAATAGGTACTTGTGGGAACCTTACCAGAGTGTGTTTTGGAGTGTCCCGAGTGCCTGGAGAGTGTTCCTGGGAGAGGTTTTTGTGAGACGTTCTTACTCCTGTGAGGTTAGGTTAAGTGAAGAATCTTGTGTTTGGTTAGGGTAAGTGAAGAATCTTGGGTGAGGTTAGGTTAAGTGAAGAATCTTGTGTTTGGTTAGGGTAAGGGTTAGGGGTTAGGGTTAGGGGTTAGGGGTTAGGGTTAGGGTTAGGGTTAGGGTTAGGGTTAGGGTTAGGGTTAGGGTTAGGGTTAGGGTTAGGGTTAGGGTTAGGGTTAGGGTAGGGTTAGGGTAGGGGTTAGGGTAGGGTTAGGGTTAGGGTTAGGGTTAGGGTTAGGGTTAGGGTAAGGGTAGGGTTAGGGTAAGGGGGTTAGGGTTAGGGTTAGGGTTAGGGTTAGGGTAAGGGTTAGGGTTAGGGTTAGGGGTAGGGTTAGGATATAGGATGAAAACCAGAAAACGCGTTCGGACAAGCTCGATAACTCAAAAAGTATTTGAGGTATGGGGCCCATACTTGGCCTCGAGAGATCGTCTGAGGGGACCCACGTACCCTGTAAGTTTGGTGGCTGTGGCCCCTTCCTAAGACATAGCTGCCATTGACTCCCATTCATCGGACGAGTTCGGACAAGCTCGATAACTTCCAAAGTATAAGCGGCAAGCTGACCAAACTCGGTGTGTATACATGTCTCGACCCCCTCCAGGTCTCCACCGAGTTTGGTGGCCCTGGCCCCTCCCCTTCCTATAGCTGCCATAGACTCCCATTGATTTTTCAAGTTTCGCTAGGAGCGTCGGATCGAGCTGGGAGTCGGTTTTTCCGTGCTCAGGGCGTAGCCCTGAGTGCGGGGATGTGTGATATGCCAGGGTTGGTGGATGTGTGAAAATGGTGAAAATCGCACTAAGTGTTGTGAAAATAGGTACTTGTGGGAACCTTACCAGAGTGTGTTTTGGAGTGTCCCGAGTGCGTGGAGAGTGTTCCTGGGTGAAGTAAAATTGGAGTTGTTGGAGTGTCTTCCGTGCTCAGGGCGAAGCCCTGAGTGCGGCAGGTGCCTCGTCCGTGCTCAGGGCGTAGCCCTGAGTGCGGCAGGTGCCTCGTCCGTGCTCAGGGCGTAGCCCTGAGTGCGGCCAGTGTTGGTGAAAATCCTGAAAATTGCCCAAAGTGTTGTGAAAATAGGTACTTGTGGGAACCTTACCAGAGTGTGTTTTGGAGTGTCCCGAGTGCCTGGAGAGTGTTCCTGGGAGAGGTTTTTGTGAGACGTTCTTACTCCTGTGAGGTTAGGTTAAGTGAAGAATCTTGTGTTTGGTTAGGGTAAGTGAAGAATCTTGGGTGAGGTTAGGTTAAGTGAAGAATCTTGTGTTTGGTTAGGGTAAGGGTTAGGGGTTAGGGTTAGGGGTTAGGGGTTAGGGTTAGGGTTAGGGTTAGGGTAGGGTTAGGGTTAGGGTTAGGGTTAGGGTTAGGGTTAGGGTTAGGGTTAGGGTTAGGGTAAGGGGTTAGGGTAGGGGTTAGGGTTAGGGTTAGGGTTAGGGTTAGGGTTAGGGTAAGGGTAGGGTTAGGGTAAGGGGGTTAGGGTTAGGGTTAGGGTTAGGGTTAGGGTAAGGGTTAGGGTTAGGGTTAGGGTAGGGTTAGGATATAGGATGAAAACCAGAAAACGCGTTCGGACAAGCTCGATAACTCAAAAAGTATTTGAGGTATGGGGCCCATACTTGGCCTCGAGAGATCGTCTGAGGGGACCCACGTACCCTGTAAGTTTGGTGGCTGTGGCCCCTTCCTAAGACATAGCTGCCATTGACTCCCATTCATCGGACGAGTTCGGACAAGCTCGATAACTTCCAAAGTATAAGCGGCAAGCTGACCAAACTCGGTGTGTATACATGTCTCGACCCCCTCCAGGTCTCCACCGAGTTTGGTGGCCCTGGCCCCTCCCCTTCCTATAGCTGCCATAGACTCCCATTGATTTTTCAAGTTTCGCTAGGAGCGTCGGATCGAGCTGGGAGTCGGTTTTCCGTGCTCAGGGCGTAGCCTGAGTGCGGGGATGTGTGATATGCCAGGGTTGGTGGATGTGTGAAAATGGTGAAAATCGCACTAAGTGTTGGGTTAGGGTTTAGGTAGGGTAAGGGTTAGGGTTAGGAGTAAGGGTTAGGGTTGGGTTAGGGGTTAGGGTTAGGGTTAGGGTTAGGTTGGGTTAGGGTAGGGTAGGGTTATAGGGTAGGGGTTAGGGTTTAGGGTTAGGGTAAGGGTTAGGGGTTAGGGGTTAGGGTTAGGGTTAGGGTAAGGGTTTAGGGTAAGGGTTAGGGTTCGGGTAAGGGTTAGGGTTAGGGTTAGGGTTAGGTTTAGGTTATGGTTTAGGGTAGGGTTAGGGTAAGGTAAGGGTTAGGGTTAGGGTTAGGGTAGGTTAGGGGTTAGGGTAGTGTTAGGGTTAGGGTTAGGGTTAGGGTTAGGTAGGGTAAGGGTAGGGTTAGGGTAAGGGTAGGGTAGGGTTCGTTTTAGTTATGGTAAGGGTTAGTGTTTTAGGTAGGGTGTGGGTAGGTAGGGTTAGGTTAGGGTTAGGGGTTAGGAGGGAGGGTAGGGGTAGGTTATGGGTTAGGGTTAGTTTAGGGTTAGGGGTTAGGGTTAGGTTAGGGTTAGGGGTTTAGGGTAAGGGTAGGGTTAGGGTAAGGATATAGGATGC
>NC_045688.1:250100-459309 GCF_003331165.1 Xiphophorus hellerii | reverse complement strand
ACATTCAGCTGGAAAAATCCAGGAAAAATTCAGAATTCAACCAACTGGTCGGTATCCAAACCACACGACTAAAGAAAACAGCAACCAACCAACCAACCATTTTACCAATTATTCAATCAACTAACCTGTAACCCAACTGAATAACCAGCTAAATGATAAACTCCCAAGACCAGTGGACTTTACTGGTTCTAACGGCTCAGAACCAGCTGCGGATCAGTTCCTGCAGCTGGTTCTGAGCCCAGTTCTGAATCAGCTGGTACCGGTACCAGCCGAAGGTTACCTGGACTTGGACTCACATCTCATTATGTCTTGCTGGAGTTTTCATAGATGACATCAGATGTGATGGACTGCTGCTTCTTCTTCTGCCACATCAGGAGGACGCACTGATGGATGAAGACATACTGCTCCTGCACACACACACACACACACACACACACACACACACACACACACACACGGTCTGTATTGTGGCAGAGGGTGTGTGTGTGTCGGGTGCTGAAGCCTGGACTCGTCCTGACCTCGGTCTGGACCATGGACAGCCGGTGGGACCTCATGTCCGACACCATGCCCAGGATGTCCACGAACTCGTGTTCCCGGATGTGCTGCATCAGGCGGTCCAGGGCCATGAAGGTTCCGGTTCTGCCCACCCCGGCGCTGGAACAGAAACATCTTGGTTCTAACGGGTCGCCAGCAGAACCGACGACCTCCAGCTCTAAACATTTCTTGGCTTCCAATATGCCTGATTCTGCAAGGTCAGCTGACTGAATTATATGACACCAGAACCAGAACCGGACCTTCCGAAACCAGCTGGTGACTGACCTGCAGTGGACGATGACGGGGTCTTTGGTCCTGTCGGCCTGCTGCCGGACGATGTGGACGAACTGCAGGATGCTCTCGATGGCGTTGACTGTGGGAACGCCATGATCCGGCCACGATGTGTAGTTCAGGTGGAGGACGTCCAGGGTCTCGTCCGCCTGCAGGGGGCAGCAGAGAGTCACGGCAGTTGTGATCGGACCTTTAAAGCCACGTCCTGCAGGAGAAGAAGACTCACATATCCAAGTCGAAACTTCCTGATGATCCACTCCGGAAAGCCTTCCTCAGAAAGCATCTCCACACTGATGTCGCCGTACATGACCGGCTCGTCTGTGAACGGCCAGTAGTGGTCGCACTTCACCTGGAAAAATGCAAAACATCAGCTGGGAGGAGCAGGAAATGTAGATACAACCACCAGCCAGCAGGGGCAGAATTAACACTGAGCTTCACAGCCAGCAGGGGGCAGATTCCAGCCTGTATTTGACTGTAGATCTAAGACATACTGATAGGAACAGCGCCACCTAGTGGTGATCAGAAGTGTTTCTAATAAACAGGACTGTTATATGATCTGAATTTGTACCGGACCGGACCGGACCGGACCGACTGCTCACCCTGCGGCGTTCGTTGCATTGTGTCAGCATGACGATGATGGGCGACTTCTGCTGCAGAACCATCTTCCAGAAATCGTTGCGCGTCTCCGGCAGTGGCCCCTGGGTGGCGATGTACTCCTTGGAATGTCGGTATCCCTGAAACAGAAACCGGATCAGAGGAACTGGAGCAGAATCAGGAGCAGAACAGTAAGCTAAGGTATTTAATGCTCAGAATGTCAGAAAAGCCAAACTGCCCTTTAGATCCAGACGGTTTCAGAACCAGGACAGTTTCCTGGACGACTGAATCAGGAGCCAATCAGGATCCAACAACAGTTTCAGATTTTTGTCATAATCAGAAACTTCAGCCGTTATTTCAAACCAGCTGAGAGGATTATTTCTGTTACTTCCTGTTTCTATCTGCAATAAAAAACTTCTGCTTTTGTTTTATGACTTAGCTCCTAATTATGGACCATTTCTCTGGGATTCCTGGTCCGGTCGGAACCATATGGACCCTTCAGGACTTCAGAGACCTGCTGATCCAGTGTTACCAGAACCAGAACCAGGTGAGGGAGCATTTACCTTCTCTGTTTCTCAGCTCTGGAACCTGAACCTGAGATGATCAGAACCTGCTGGTTCCTGCAAATCAGAACTGGACCATTTGTTGTTTTCTGGGTCTTTCCGGTACCGTTACCGCTCCAACCGCTCCACCCGTACACCTGTCATTAACGGCTCAGTTTTATCAGTACTGTTCGCCTGGAAGGTCTAAACATCAGTTCTGGTTTCTTTACCAGAGTCTGAGCTGTCTCTACGCAGATGATGCTGAGATGTTGAACATGTTTCTGAGCTACAGACTTCCTCCAAGGTTTCACTCTGGGAGACCTTCAGGAGCCTTCAGGTCATGTGATCAGGTCCTGAAAGCTGAGCAGCATGCTAGCCTGGAAGCTAAAGAGGGGCGGAGCCTCCAGGCTGTCTTCTCTCTGTCTTTTCCTTTTTCTGTTTTATTGGTTATTTTTATAAGAAGCTCTTTGTGATATTCTGAACATCAGATGAAGCTTTCTCTTTCAATCTAGATCACAGGAGTCAAACTCCAGTAATCCAGTCGCTGTCCTGCAGGTTTTAGATGAGCCACAGGTACAAAACCCTGGAATGAAATGGCTCCATGACCTCCTCCTGGTGTGGATCGGTTCTCCAGAACCTTAATAACCTCATTATTCTATCTGGTGCTGCAGCAGAGGCTCATCTAAAGGTTGCAGGACAGCGGGCCTCCAGGACTGGAGTTTGATACCCCCTGCTGTAGATGAACAATCAGCTCCCCCTGGTAGCCAGCTGTGGCGGTGCATTCCTCATTAAATATGAAGGTTTCTGCATTTGGGCCGAGGCGGACCGAGCCGTGGGTGTTCTGGAAGTTGTTGACGGGTCGTGGGAGAGGAAGCGGAGCCGGCGGATACTCACAGGGATGTAGTTGGCGTTGATGTAGTCGGCACCTTCGTCGTTGTGCATGGAGACCAGCTTGACCCGACTGAAGTCATCTGAGAGAGGAGGGCGGTTAGTCAGGAGATGAACTACAGATGCTGTCAGAGTTCAGCAGAACCCGGTCTGGATCTGGAACCGGGTTCAGACCGGGTCAGGACTCACAGGGCAGGATGTTGGTGTATCGGTTCTTGGGCCTGTTGACCGGCAGGTCGGCAGCATCGTGGGTCAGATCCAGGCCGACGCTCTTCAGCTCCTGGAAAACATCCAGAGCAGATTTCAGTTCTGATGGAGAACCGGCCCGTTTCTAAACCCATCCGGGTCCGCAGCCCAGCGGTTCCCCTGAAAGACAGGACTTCTCCAAGTCGTACCTCAAACTGCAGGGAGAACTTGTAGGCGGAGTCTTTGCTCATGTCCTTGAAGTAGGCCTCGAAGTCGTCCAGCTGCACCGGGCTGCAAACACAAACCAAGTCAGACGGTTCTGAGAAGTTCTGACCTCCGGTCCAAACCGCAACCTGGGAACGCTCAGAGGAAGTTTGTGATCCTAATCTAATCCTCATCCTGACGGTTCTTGCTGGAGCTCAGGGTTCAGAGTCTGGCTCCACCGGGTCCAAAACCCAGCCTCCTCTTCCCAAACCAGAACCTCCCAACAGAACCATAATGACCCAAAGGTGCAACTCAATGACTCCAATATCAGTTGAGTTCAGCGGCGCCGCTCAGACCGCCAAACATCAGAACGGCTGACAGCCAATGAAAACCCAGAGCAGGATCAGAACAGTCAAAGGGTTCTAATCCAGAATGTTCTGTTAGGGTTCTGTTCTGACTGGGATGAAGCAGTCTGGGCTTCCAGAACCACAGCAGAAAAATGTTCTGCTGCCTCATCAGAACCAGCAGGTCCCAGAAACAGGATTTTCCTGTCTGGCTCCTGATTGGTCCGGACATCTTCAGCTGTCCAATGGGGCGCGGTCTCCGCCGAGGACACGTCCTCTTGCCTCAGAGAAGATCCGAGCCCACAGCATGATACCACCTCTACCACCAGCTGGTGAAGGACGAAGGTTCTGGTGCAGAACCGTTGGAGCGGATCGGTCCAGCTGCTGGTTCCGGATGTTCTTCTGCTCTCCAGAAGGAGGAACGTCAGACTGGATCAACGTCCTGTTTTTGTTCCCAAACTGCAGATCAACAGAACCTCTCCGACCCGCCATGGCGCCGATTCTGGACCCGATCCGGATTAATGACACTTTCCTGTTTCTGAGATCAGTCTGGGATGAAGGAGTGACTGATTATCTCCCAGATTAGATGGGATGAGTGAAGGATGGATGGAGCAGCGGATGGGTGAAGGTTAAAGGTCAGGGTTAAAGGTCAGGGTGGAGCTGATGGCTGAAGCTTCAGGACTCGGTTACCTGGTTAGTTTCCGTTTCTTTAAAGCCGTTTTGCTCCTAAAAACACAAAGAGTGTGAAATCCAAACATCATCATCACCATCATCATCATCACCTTCATCATCTTCATCACCAGCAGCAGCTCAGGACCGTCTGTGCAGCAGCACCGCCCCCTGCTGGCGCTTCACAGTCACTAACTACTGTGGTGAATATTTGGGTTCTTCATAAAGTTTATTCTTTATGCTTCAGCTGCAGCTCAGACGTTCACATGGAACCAGAATTTACTGGACTTTCATCATCAGAACTTTAGAGTCCAGTGAGGCGGTTCTGATCCGTTTCCATGGTTTCCTTTGAACTGTGGAAAACAGCAGCTGCACAGACGAGTCCTGTGGGTTATTGGAGGTTTAACGCCGTATTTCCTCTAAATAAAATATTATTTTACTTTCCTGAGGTTCTTTTTAATATAACACAATATTTTCTTCAAATAAAAATATTCAATTACAAAATTTTAATAAATTTATAGTTAAGATACTCTTATAATTTACTAATAATCTTAGAATAATAGAGTATGATATTCTGCATTGATCATAATAAAAATCTCAGTATAAAAAATGTAAAGTTAATTTAAAACAGTAAAAATTTTGAAAAATCTCATGTTTTTGTGTGGATGAAATATGTCAGCGTTTGGAAAACTGGGATAATCTTCTCTATTAGAGGAAATACGGTAGAAACGCAGGCAGGAAGTCTGTGGCTGCAAGTTTCCATCCGTCTGCTTTTACATCAAAAAAACTTTCATTTACACTGAAAAGTTGAATTTGGGAACAAATTTGTTTTTATTTGATTTTTAGAAACAGAATTTTAAATCTATACTTTCTAGATACATTTTAGTTCATAAAAAAGTTTTATTATCACGGTAACAAGTTGGTCAAATGTTTCATCAGAACAAAAGATGAGAAAATTATTTCTTTCTTGAAGAAACGTTTTTCAGCCACAGATTTCCAGAAACCTTTCAGAGAAGAAGCCAAACATGAGATCACCACCGTGCAGACGGCCGGACCCGAACCCGTTACCTGCCTGGCACCCGGCTCCATCAGGCTGGACGTTACTCTAAACCGTTCATGCTTTTACTTTGAAATGCCTCTGAATTCACAGAAAACCAGGATCATGCATATCTACAGAACCTGAGCTACTGAGTGACCGACGGCATGCGGCGAAGCAGAGTCAGCATCATGCTGCCGGAGCGATCCGCCACAGATCAGCGCGATGCTGACGCTTTCCAGAGGGAGGAATATAGACGCTGCAGAGTCTGGTGTGTCTGAACATCCACAAAATATCAGGATTTACATGATATTTTCAGAAAATCATGAAATACTGAGAAAACGATCCAACAGGAACGCACCGGCTCACGTCATGAAGTCGTTTCTGCTGGTCTTAAAAAAGCCAAATGAAAGAAATAAAGCAGCAAATAATGATAAAACTTCAGGTTTTCTGTCTGTCTGTCAAACTTTTCTATTGAAAAATCTGGTGAAAACGGCCAAAACATCCAAATCACCAATTTATAAAGTTACGATTATATAAAAAAGTTTGTTTTTATTTGTGGAAAACTGATCAGCAGAGAAAACTAAACTCCTGGTTTCCATGAAGCAAAAGCAAACACTAAAAACATCTGGATAAACGTGTTTGAGGGCCAAGAATGCGGCCCTGAGGAACACCAGGGAGTTCATTTCCTCCGTTCAGAGATTTCTAGACGAGGCGTCAGGAAAACCAGGAGTTCCTGGTCCAGAGCCCCGAGGGACTCCCAGAGTCTGTGGAAGAATTAACACACACCAGACTGATCTGTGCGTCTCTGAGTTCAAACTGTGACCGACGGACTGTGGCGGGTGAACATGCCCCAAAGTGCAGCAGGCGCTTACTTACCACGGATTAATATAAAAAGCCAAAAGATAGTCAGTCCAAAGGCAGGATGGCAGGAGGGTAAGGAAGGCAAAGAGGCTTCTTCGCCTGAAGGTTCAAATAAACACAGAGAAAATAAAGAGAACAGACACCAGGGGGCGACAG
The DNA here is from genome assembly GCF_003331165.1 of Xiphophorus hellerii. Taxonomy (NCBI): domain Eukaryota; kingdom Metazoa; phylum Chordata; class Actinopteri; order Cyprinodontiformes; family Poeciliidae; genus Xiphophorus; species Xiphophorus hellerii. Next base: position 453,001 of record NC_045688.1, on the reverse strand, counting down.
AGAGGGGACAAAACATGGATCTCCGTTAGTAAAGAGGCTTCATTAGTGCAGAGTTAAAGCATCATGCTGCCACCGCCGGCTCCGCCCACAACGCCCAGCCCGGCCAGCACCTCAGAACGCCGCACGGCGCCGTGACGGTTCTGATGAGCTCATAAAGCAGCAGAGGCAGACTGGGAGTGGAACCGTCAACCAGAACCAGAAAACCCGAATCAGCATTACTGTGGAATAGTTCCAGTAAATGTTGGTCGACTCTCTGGAACAGATCCGATGGGACCCATCTGGTCCTCGGCTGGTTCTGACTGAAATCACCTTCGTCCTCATCTTCCTCACAGAAACACAGCTGCCTTTCACAATAAGAGCACGACACACTGATGAAATGTTTAGTGGTGGGGTTCTGCCTTTACCGATCGTCTTTCAGCTCTTATATTAACCATCAGAACCAGAACCAGGACCTTCAGCCACAGCGCCAACTCAGAGGCTTTTATTTTGAAAGGATGACTAATGGACTGCTCTCATTTCTGTTTTTAGGTATTTGAAAGAACAACTGGGTCTTAAAGCCACAGATTAGACCTGAGCCTTCATCTTCAACAAACAGCGTCTGTCATCATCATCTTCATCATCATCGTCATCTTAAAGGGCCACACACAACATTAAAGCTGCAGCTGCAAGTTCACATCCTAACCTGCCTCATCAATCTGTCCCTCCACTCGGCTGCTTCCTGGTGGGTGTGTGCAGTTGTGAAATGAGGAAGTGATGCTGCGGCGGCCCGTCGCCAACGGCAACCCAACCACCTGCAGCAGCAGCAGCAGAAGAAGAAGAGGAGCGTACCAGTTGTAGGGAAGCTTCCCGTCTCGCTCAAACGAGGCGAAATTAACGAAGGTCTCAGCGCTGCAGTTCCTGCAACACGAAGCGATGGGATCAGACAGGAAGTCACGGGAAAACAGGAAGTCAGCAGGAAGTGAAGAATAACGGAAATCAGCCTCTGTCTGCTCAATTCAAACCCCTCACGTTACGCAACGCAATTATTCTCACTTCATGTTATTTTTTCACTAAATAAGGAAGTTAAAAATTGACATGAAACAAAAGACAAAAAATAAAAACCCAGAGTGACCAAAACAGAAATTAAAATAAAACAAAATATAAAACATACCAAAAATAAAACTATAAAGTCAAACAAAATCTTTACTAACCCAAAGAGACCAAAAACTAAACCAGAGTAAAAAAAGTAAAAATAAAGAAAAATCACAACAAAACAAATGTTAGCAAAATCTGACCGAAATTAAAAGTATTTAATTAAATCATCCCAGTTTTTAATTTAATTTATTAACAATCAGGACCAAACACATCAGTGGCTTCTAATAAAATGCAGAATTGGCCACAAACATTTAATAAAGTCGGGAAAATAAAGCAGAAATTAGTCAAATTCACACAAGAACAAACCTAGAAAAAGATGAAAAGAAAGATGAAGCAGAGCCTCACCTGGTCATCTGCAGGTGTTTCTTACGAAGGACGAGCAGGAAGAGGACGAGAAGGCTGATGAGCAGGACGCTCAGCACGGCCAGCGCCGAGATGGCCGCCACGCTCGGGTTCATCTCTTTGGCTGCAGACGCACACACACACACCAACACCTGCTCAACACCTTCACAATAAAAGCTGCCTGCTGGCTTTAATGAGGCGGATTTAAACAAAAGCAGGAATAATTCTCAGTGAGACCATCAGGCCCATTAATCACACAGGAAGTCCAGCAGGAAGTGGATTTAATGTCAGGGAAGACATGGTCATCACTTATTTAAATTCTAGTTCTGCAAACTGAAGATGACAGGAAGTCTGTATTTATAACTTCCTGTTTGAATGTAATTCCCTTCAAGATGTTTAAGTTTAGAAATGTTGGTTAATCTGCAGCAGGTTGATGAAAATCCTCTCAACATGATCAGAATAAAAACTAAAATCATCTTAAATTCACTTAATTAAAACAGAAGTTGGTCTTAAAAACATCTCACATTTTGTGGTGGCAGCACCGTTTCATCTCTTGTAGTTTATTTTTCTAGCAGGATTTTTGTTTAAGGCAAACACAAACATCTTAAGGCAGCTGATGCTAATGCTAACTAGCTGCTAATATACCCAGCTAGCTAGTTTTTTAGGGTAAGAGTAAATTTATCATTGGTTGCTGGGCGATGTTTGTCTTACTGAGTCAACCTGCAATCATTGTGTGGAACAAAGTTCAGCAACTTTCCTGTATTAAACATGTTTTAATAACGCAGGTCTTAAATTTCATTCGCTTTGGTCTTAAAAAGCCTTAAGTTTGAGTTGGTGAAAACTGCAGGAGGCAGAACCTCTGAGACCAGAACCAGAACCGCTGGAGTCTCTGCATTCAGAGGGAAGCAGAATAAAAAGCCTGCCACACTTTTCAGATGTTTCCACTACCGTGTGTTGATCTGGTTAAAACATGTTGAAGGTTTCCACAGTGCCCCCCGCTGGCAGTGCTGCGGCCCATCTCCACGGCGCCCCCTACCTGCGGTGGTGACGGTGATGCGGGCCGGCCGGCTGGCTGAGCTGTAGCTGAAACTCGTCACGCTGCAGTTGTAGCTGGACGACGGAACCAGACCCGAAACGGTCAGAACCTGAGCGGTGGAGGTGATGGGCTCTCCGGCCTGCAGGGGGAGCCACACGTCAGAACAGAACCACGACCCGTTTGTCTGAGCACGCTCAGTGTGAGCCTTCTGACTGAACTTGGGCAAATGGTTCTGATCCGATCAATGTTCTGGTCCAGAGAGCCAGACGGGTCAGAACCAGAACCGCAGAGATCCTCCTGACAACTGATCCAGGTTCTGCTGAGATCCATCCAGTTTCTGGAACAGAACCGGGTCAGGCTGCAGAACCGGGTCAGGCAGTTGGACTGTGGTCCATCATCTGGTTCCAGAACACATCAGAAACTCTTGGAGGGAATTTCAGAACCAGAACCTGAGGATTACTGTGGTTCTGATTATTCTGGACCAAATGGGCCGAGGTGACGCGGTTCCGGATCAGACGGTTCATAGATCAGAACATTTTATTAAATTCAGATGGAAACAGGAAAACAATAAATAAATCTGAAAGAATAAATTCAGTTAAAAAATTTTAACCATAAAAAAAAAAACAAAAAAAAAATTAAATGAGATAGAAATCGGGTCGGATCAGAACCAGATTTGTGGTTCTGTAAAAACAAAAAAATATTGATGCTAAAATCTCTTCCCCGTTTTAACGCTCAGCTTCTCTTTCTGCTGGTTCTGGTTCTGGGTCCGCTCGGCAGCAGAACCCCTCCCGGTTCTGTACCCAGACCCGGTGTGAGGCGGGCTTACCTTCAGCTCCTTGCTGGCCCAGTTGGGTCGGCACAGAACCTGGTAGTAGTCCACCACGCCGTCCTCGCTCCACAGCAGCGTGACGGAAGAGTGCGTGGTGTTGACAGCCAGCAACAGGCGGGGAGGGGCCGGCTCTGCGGGACAAACACTCCATGAGCTGGGCTGAACCGGGCTGAACCGGGCTGAACCGGACCACCGCCACTTCCTCTGAGCAGCACCACTTAAAGACGCCAGAAGAGGAAGTGGACCCGGCCAATTTCTGTTTCACTTTCACAGACGAGTCCGAATGCGCGGCGCTGGACGGGCAGAACCCAGCAGAACCTCTGAGCCAAAAAACTGAAAGTAGAACATTTCATCCTGAGCCTGACCTACTTCCTGTTTGGTTATGGGAGGGGAGCAGCAGAACCAGAACCAGTTCCGTCTGGATGGACGAAGCCACGCCACATCCTCTACCTACAGCTGTCACACATGGTAGTGGCAGCGCCATGCTGTGGGCTGAAACGTGAAGCAGCACCAACAGCTGGACCGATACGTTTGGGCTCTTCAGCCAATCAGGACGGGTGTGGTCCAGATCCTGCTCACTGATTGGTTGAGGGGGTGTATGTATAATTCTGACCCCCCGTGAATCAGAGGAAATCCTGAATACAGTTATGAATGTTCTGGACAGACAAGAGTCGCCATGTTTAGGTCCACTGCTGGTTCTGAGCGGGTCATGGAATTCTCTGGCGCCCCTAGTGGCAGAACGGAGAACTACAACAACAAACCTGCCTCAAAGATTCACATTTATTCCTGTTTTTAACATTTTTTCAGAAAAAGTTCAGATGATCAGATTTAGGATTTTCTGAAATAAAACGGGAGATTTATGGTGACATCGTTTTCCATCAGGCTGAAAATTATTTCCTGTAGAGATTCTTTAACATTTTTAATAAATTACTGAAACTAACAAGGAATTTCTAAATTATTATTTTTAAATTGTAAAATAAAAAATTATTTAAGTTGGAAGTCATCAGTTCATAGATAAAATTAATAAAACTATTTTATATAAAAATATTAAATAATTACTAAATAAAATATTCCAATCTTTTGTTTAAATGGTTTGAAGTTTTATGTGCAACAATAATTAACATCCATAAAATTTAAATTAAACAATGTTACTTTATTTAGAACGTTATTATGAATGAATTTTATTTCTTGTGATCAACGTTTATTCCTGCCGTCCGGATCCATTCTGAGGATCCGGACCTGGCCGACAGAATCAAGCCTTCTGCAGTGTGTGTGTGTTCTGGTCCGGTTCTGACCCAGTTTGATGATGTTGGGAACAGACGTGTTCCTGCTGCGCTCTGTGCACGCCGTCACCGTCAGGTTGTAGATGTCTCCCGGCGGCAACGGCAGGCTGGCCCGCATGGCGTTCCGGGTCACCTGGGGAACAGAACCGATTCAGACTGACGCTACGGAGGTCCAAGCCGCCCCATCAGAACCAGAACCGGGTTCCTTACGTCTACAGAGTATCCTCTCTGTGGCCCCTTCTTGCCCACGGCCTCCACCTGCCAGTGCAGCATCCTGGAGTGGCTCAGGTCGATGAAGAGCTCGCCGTAGGTCCACCGGACCGCCAGAACCCCCTGGGAGTAATCCACCGACGAGATGTGGGGCGCCTCCGGAGCTGGGAACAGGCTCGGTCAGACAGAACCTCCGACTGGACCAGAACAGTGGTTTTGGATCCAACAGCTGGTTCCAGTCCCGGTAACCGGTTCCGATAGCCGGTTCCGGTCCGTACCTGTCACAAAGCTGACCGTAGAGCTGTCGCAGCAGGTGAGCGGCGGGTCTCCCCAGGTTACCATGGAAACCCTGAAGTTGTAGTACCAGGCGGGCAGCAGGTCGGTGACTCTCTGGGGACAAACAGAACCAGAACCGGGTCAGCAGCCGCCAGTGGCACAAAGTGCCAACCATCCGGAGACGGCGCTTACCACGGTAGCGATGACGGAGGCGGTGGCGGCGATCTCATAGTAGGTGGTCCACTCGGACACCAGCGTGACGGGGTTGAAGAAGAACGTCTGCAGGATGTACTTCCTGAAGGCCACGTGGTACGGCCTCTGCCAGCTGAGGACCACCGCCGTGGGGCCCAGCGGGTACACCGCCAGTTCCCGCACACCTGTGGGCTCTGAGCCAAACACACCCGGTCAGTCGACAAGGCTCCGCCCACACAGGAGTAGAAGGGAAACTCACCGATGTCGATGATGACCGGTTCGGACGGCGGGCTGGTCAGAGGGCCGTTGGTGTGATAGACGACTACGCGGTATTGGGCGCCGGGCGTCAGGTTGCTGATGATGTCACTGGTCGAGTTCTCCTGTGAAAACACAAAAGTTGAGTAACTCTGAGGCCGACAAGCTTCAGGACAGACGGGGCTCAGGAAACGACGGCAACCAGACAAGGCAGTTTTGTTTGGCCCGGCGGGCCGGCGGTACCTCGCTGCAGTAGGTGTTCTCCATCCTCTGGCTCAGGCTGGGCTTCAGGCAGGTGGTGGACACAACCGACACCAGGCTGCCGTTGTGGTTCTGAGCGGACGGAGCCCAGGACACGGCGGCAGTGCTGGAGTCCAGCAGCCTGACGCTGACGCCCTGAGGACGCTCACGCAGCTCCTCCAACAGCTCACCGCTGGGACCTGGATGGATTCACACGGACCCATCAGGACCAGAACCACACTGGATCCAAACAGAACCTTTAACATCCTGAACAAATCAATGACGATCCAGAAGGATCGTTCAGAGTTGACACGTCTGCTGAAAGTTGTGAAAATGAAACAAAAAGGTTTAAGCAGCCATATTGTTTCCGGCAAGGGCGTAGGTTTGGTCTACGTTTTGGTGGGACCTTACAACTTACTAAACTAATTAATGTAGATTTTCGTTTATTTATTTTGTTTTTGTTAAAGAATACATATGTTTGGTTTTTTTTAATTAATATGGCAAAAATTGGTCGGGACTATTTTATATCCCTTGAATATTGGTCGTGACATGTCACGACCGTCCATACCCAAACCTACGCCCATGGTTTCCGGGTCGTTTCCGGACCTGCCGGTTCTCCAGAGACTCACTGAGGTAGAAGGTGAAGCCGGTGTCGGCGCTGCTCTCCCGGGCCTCACAGTCTCCAGACGAACTCAGCGTGGTGACCTGGACTCGGTACGTTCCCGGCTCCGTCAGCTCCGTGAAGAACTCGTGCGTGTTCTCGTCCACAGTTGCCATCTCTGTGGAGTTTCCTAGAGATGAGACCAGTAGGTCAGACACCTGGAAACTGGAAGAACTGGTCCATCACAGATCTTACATGGCAGGCGGGTCAGAGAACCCGTCACGCAGGAGACGGACCGCTCCGCCGTGTGACCGGACCCTGCTGCTGCTCACCGTCTCTGTAGATGTAGACATTGAAGCCGTCGTAGGAGGTCGGAGGTCGTGGGGGCAGCCAGCGCAGCTCCAGCAGGACGGGGGGCAGCCTGGTGGGCAGAACTGGAACATCGGCGGGCACGGCCATGGCCGACCCCGGCTCGTTGGAGTCCTCGTACTCCGAGACCACGGCGTTGACGAACTCCTCGTCTCTGTCAGCGGGCGAGATTTCCGTGGGGTCCAGCCAGTAGCTCTGAGGCTCCGCCTCCTCCGCGCGGCTGCCGTTGCTAACGGCGACGCTCTCCGTCACGTTCTGCGTCGCGTTGAAGGAAACCCGAGGAGTCGGTTCCTCCTCTTCGAAGACGACGTCCTCCTCGGGCTGCGTCTCCGCCTCCTGCATCAGCGGGACGTCCCGCGCCCGGCGGGCCGCCGCCTCACGCCCCCCCGCCGCGGCCCGGCGGCTCAGGGTCAGAACCCTGTGGGAGACGTTGAGGGGCGGGAAGGGCACTGGGGGGGGCAGAAGGTCGGAGGGTCTACTGACATCATCACCATCATCACAGAGCAGCAGCATTTAAACTGCCTGGAATCACAAATGGAGGCTGATAAACTGTTTAAAAACAGCCTGGAAACCAGGACCAGGACCTGGACCAGAACTGGGTCTGGGACCGGGTCCGGCACCAGAACCGGGTCCAGGACCGGCACCAGAACCGGGACCAGAACCGGCACCAGAACCGGGACCAGAACCAGGACCACACTTCCTCAGGGATCCCCCAGGTAGTTTTTAGTCTGGGTTCAGGTACATCTGCCAGCTGTATTCCAGCTGTTTTCCAGGTATATCTACCCGGTGTTGCTCACCTGTGCGGTGGTGCAGCGGTCTGTGTGTGACGTCGCTGTGGCTAGTCAGCGCCGTCTGCAGCGCCGTGGCCTCGGAGATAAGCTGGAAGGTGATGTTCCGGTAGCACACGCCCGGCAGCCAGTGCTTGAAAACAGTCTTCCCTTTGTAGAAATCTGGAGACGAACAGAAGAGACGACCTGGAGAAACCGGTTCACCTTCAACCCGCCAGATTCCTCATTCCTCTGGAATCAGGAATAATCTGAATTGGAAACTGCCAGCTGTTTTCCAGCTGTTTTCCAGGTATATCTGGATATCTCGACTGGATGATTTTCCAGTCGGTGGGAACATTTTCCCACCGACTGGATGAGGAAGAACTGGGCTTCCGGGAAACACCGCCGTCTGAGTTTCTGTGTGGAGTTCCTCAGAGGTGACTGTTTGGACTCTAACAGGAGATTAACATGTCATATTATTGGCTGGGGTTACACTGCCACCGTCAGGTCAGGTGAGAAACTACAGCCTGGTATTTATGTTTCCAAGCAGTCAGTGTTTCTTCAGGTTTCCTCACCTTTATAGAGCATGGAGCGGCGCTCCAGGCCCTCCGTGTAGCTGATGTTGACCCGGCTGAACACGGTTCTGATCGGTGGGTCGATGTCGAACACAACGCCCGTTTCTGGAGCCTCTCTGTAGTCTGAGATGTACGCGGCACGGACAGGAAGTGGCTCTGAGGAAACAGGAAGATGGAATCATGAAATGTTTTCTGAGGAATTTAAAAGTTTTAAATAAAAATTCCAGATAAAAGTTTTTTCCGCTCCACTTCTAGCAACACAGTGATAATATCTGAAGGTCTGGTATCTCATGTGGTCATATTTCATAAACAGGAGCAGCTGAAACGCTCCTTACTTGTGAGAACGGGAACGCTCTTCATGGGTCGGGACCAGCTCTGTCCCAGTTTGACCAGTAGCCCCACTGTGTAGCAGAGGCCGTGGAACGACGCGTTGAACAGCAGCGGCTCGCTGGTGTTGATGAACGGAACCAGAACCAGCCGAGGTTCTCCTGAGATCTGTACCGCGTACGCTGTGACGTTGTCCTGAAGGTCGCCGCGCTCCAGCGCCGCCACAATCAGTCCCTCCTGATTGGTGGACACCTGAAACGCCCAGGAAACCTGGAAAACACAGCCACGTGTCATCAGCTGAGAGGAAGTGCAACCAGGTTCAGACAGGAAGGCAGAAAAACGATGGAACCTCACAATCCATCAGCCTCTCTGGACTTCTCTGAAATAAAACTACAAAACAACGGTAACCAGGAGCGGGCCCTGAGGAACTCCACTCTGAAGCAGCGCTGCCGGTGAAACGCTGTCTCCTAAAACTTCGGATCCGGTTCTTGTTTGTCCAGTTTTCCTTCCAGCAACGGTTTAAAATGGCCGAAGGTCTTTCCTGGTTTCACCCAACAATTCTTTGACTGGATCGTTTTCTGAGCCCGAACTGATTCCTTTCTGGAACTGTTTCCTCAAACAGAAAACATTAGATTCACTGAACAGGTCCCTGACTTTTTAAGCACTTTAACCTTTGACTGGCTATAAAAATGAAATGAGTTTTGTGTCAATATCAAACAGTCTGCTATGTTTCAGATCATCAGTTGGATCCTATCAGCTCTGAGAAGAAGAATCAGAAACCCCAGTCCGGTCGGATCGTCTCTCCCGGTCCGGTCGCGTTGATTACTTCCTGCCTGGTTGCCTCTGAGCAGCCTGACCTTCCGGTTCATTAAATCTCCCAGCAGGATCCGGATTGTCGCTCCCACCGATACAAACCCTCCAGATATAAAAACGCTTCTTTCTGAACAGATTCTTCTTTCTGAACAGATTCTTCTTTCTGAACAGATTCTTCTTTCTGAACAGATTCCAGAATATTCTAATGCCCAAACTGAAGTCCGGACGGTTCTGCTGTTGGTTCCAGATCTCATCTTCGATGCCAACATTGTGATGTAAACACCATGGGGGAGGAAGAACCCGGTACCAGAGGGACAGGAGGTCCAAACGGACCCACTGGACCCGACTTCATGTGACTCTGCATGAAGCTTCCAGAACCAGAACCACCAGCTGGAGTTCTCCTGACTTCTCCAGCAGAGGTCCAATTGATGGGATGTAGCAGAACCCAGCTGGTTTCCTCTGACCCGGTTCTGAAACCCGTCACTATTCAGAACCAGGGAGATCCGTTTCCTGGCAGCACCCTGAATAAACTCTGATTAACCCGGTTCTGACCCGATCCGTGAGCATCCTACCACAGTTAAACACAGAGGAGCAGAACCAGGCTGACCCCAGCAGCAGAACCAGTAGGACCCGTCCTGCTCCGGATTGGTTCTGCACCAGAGACCCTCCTGAAGGTCCAGAACCGCAGCAGAACCAGGCCTCCAGCAGAGGAGCTGCTGGATGCGCCCCCTGCTGGACAGAATGGAGACTCGCCGTGCTGGTTGCTGGGTGACCAGAGGGGTTGCCTAGCAACCAGCAGGCCAGACCAGGTTGGTTTATACCAGTGCTTCTCAATTCCAGTCCTCAGTCCTGCTCTGCATGTTTTAGATGTGCCTCTATTCCAGAGCAGCTGATTCAAATGATTGCATGACCATCAAGTGCTGCAGAAACCTGTTGATCACCCAAAGATTCAATCCAGGTGTGTGGCAGAAGGGAAACACCTAAAACATGCAGGGCAGGGGGGCCTGAGGACCGGAATTGAGAAACGCTGGTTTATACTAACGAACCAGAACCAACAGGAAGAGTTTGTTAAATAAACGTTGATCCAGTTTTCTCCAATCCAGACCAAAATAATCAAACTTTGATTTTTAGATTTGGATTTATGACAATAATCTGTTTCACTGAAATAGTTTGGACTCCGCCGGCCTACCGTCCTTAAGTGGACCCGGTCATTTCGGGTCGGTTCTCCTCCACGCCCCCAGCACTCTGACACCCTGGGCAAAGAGCCGGATCACCCATTACTACAACTGAACCGTCCTTACCACTCGGAACCATACCGGATCCAACCCGAACAGAACCAGATCCAGACTCCTGCTGAGCTACAGGAAGTCCAGACGGGTTCGGTTATGGAAGAGGTCCGATGGGTCAGACAACCCGACTCGACTCAGACGGTTCTGATACCAAACCGGAAATATGAAACCGGACCATCGGATAAGAGTGAGCCTGGAGGACGTCTGCAGATCACCATCAGAACCAGAACCAGAACCAGTTCTGGTCTCACCATCACCCAGCAGCAGGAGAACCTGGAGCCGGAACAGAGAGTCTCTGTGTGTCAGGGTGTGTGTGTCTCTCTCTTTGTGTGTGTGTGTGTGTGTGTCTGTCTGTGTGTCTCTGTGTGTGTGTCTCTCTCTCTTTGTGTGTGTGTGTCTCTGTGTGTGTGTGCGCGTGTCTCTGTCTCTCTCTGTGTGTGTGTGTCTCTCTCTCTCTTTGTGTGTGTGTGTCTCTGTGTGTGTGTGTGTGATCCTCAGTGATGCTGACAGACATCCCTCCTCAGTCAGGCTGCAGCCGACTGACCCACTTTCTGCGGGACAACGAGCTGCTGGCTGCCTGCACGGAACCATCCACCCCCCCTCACCTCAAGCACTGAAACACGCACACGCTCAACACGCACGTTTCATTCAGCCCCGTCGCCTCCAGTGAGGCCGGTTCTGAACAAAGCCCTCGAACCGCGCGGTCCGTTCGGGCCTTGACCCACCTGGACCGAGCCGAGCAGCAGGGCGGCGAGCAGCGGCGGGGGCAGCATGCTGGCTGCCGGCTCTGAGCGCTCTCAGCCCGGCCTGGAGCCTCCCGCTCCGCTGCGCATCCAAACAATGGCGCTGTTTCTGCCGCAGCGGCCGACGCTCCGCGACGCTCTGCACAGATTCGATCTGCGGGAGATTTCCGCTGCGCACCTCTAACTGCGCATCCTCAGCCGAACCGGACCTGCTGGGAGCCAGGGGAAGCGGGCCGGGCTGCGGGGTCCATGCCGCGGCCCGGAGACGAGCAGGAGGTCGGTGTCGGTCAGCCGGGATGAAGCTGCTGCTGCGCGGCGTCGCCCCGCCCTGCGCTGCGCGGAGCTCCGGAGGCTGAACGGAGACGCGCACCTCCTCCTCTTCATCGGACACACGAACCACTGACAGGGAAACATGTTCTGACCCAGTTATCTGGTTCGGAACCAACTCGGTTAAAAGTTCGCAGCACTGTAAAATGTTCAGAGATAAATAATCACAGAGAAGCTGTTGAACTGGTTTCACAGTAAAGGAGCCGTTTGTTGCAAATAAACACAAATAATTTATTTTATTGAGTCCATCAATAATTTACAAATGTCACCGTTTCAAACTAAATGCTTAATATTTAGCTTCAAAACTAAATGTTTAGTTAGGAAGCTATGTAATTGTTACCTAAATAGTTACCGACCTCTAGTAAGTGCGCTAGCCTGCTAACAAAATATTTGACTTCTTAGCTAAATGTTTGGCTAGCAAGCGGAATATTTAGTTCGGAAAAAAATATTGTCTGGAACATAAATTTAAGTCTGGAAAATAAATTTTACTAACCAAATATTTATTTACCAATCTATGTATTTAGTGAGCACGCTAGCTTGCTCACTAAATACTTAGCTTGTTAGATAAATGTTTGGTTAGCAAACGAAATATTTATTTTGGAAAAATAAATACCTACATTTTTAGTTTGGGAAATAAACTTTACAAATTAAATATTTAACTATAAATTAAATATTTAGTCTACCAACTAAATAATTAGCTATGAACCTAAATATTTAGGTAGCATGCTAATCTGTTAGCTTAAATATTTGGTTAGCAGGTTACGAGCAGGTCGGTGTCGGTCAGCCGGGATCATCATTCTTTAGTTTAACTAAACATGTAGTTATTTGTTTCAGACTGGGTAACTTTATAAAGGTAAACTTCTACCTGGAGCTCAGGCTGTAAAACCTGAAGCATGTCTCCATTGGTCAGAAATATTTCAGGTGTTCCGAGTTGGATCATTCTCAGTTCTTCTCCAGGACCTCAGAACCTGACCCGACGGATGGAGGTCCATCATGCTCCCCCATGACGTCACACAAAGAAGCAGCGCCAACCAATCAGAAGCTTCCGGAGCCCAACAACCTGCCCGTGTTTTAGTGTCTGATCTACCTGGTTTGACTCGCCTCAATTAATGAGCCGCTGCAGGGCCTGGGCTCACCAGCAGGGGGCGGAGGAGTTCCACTCACACATCAGAATCACAAACATGAGAAATGATCAAACCACAGCTGCTTGATGTGAATGAACGGGATCAGCCAGCTGACCGCAGCTACGGCGGCCTGCCGGTCCAAGAAGGACGTGACACGGTAAAGAGATGCGGTTCTGGTTTTGATGAGACCCGGTCCACTATTAATGTTTTAATCTTTCCTGTTAGTTTTTAAAAGCTTCATGAAAACAGCAGATTAAAGCCGTCTCTGCACTGCCCCCTACTGGTGAGAACACCGCACTGTTCCCAGTCCAGAACCAGTCCGGAACCTGCTGGGTTTTTTCTGGCAGATTAAAGCCACGTTGTTCCTTCTGATGCAGTAAATGTTTGACCCAGTAGGACCAGGACCAGAACCTCTAAAAGGATCTTCCTCCTGTTTGGTTCTTTCCTTCAAATAATTTATTTGTTTTTAGTTTTTGCCGCTAATTTAAAAATGTTTTACTAAAGTTACTCTGTTTGTTTCTGAACTGTTTCAGGTATCAAATAAAATAAAACGATATTTTTCATTCTGTTTCTGCCGCTCCAGACAGATTCGCTCTGCGCACCACTAATTGCGCATCGTCAAGCGAACCGAACCGAACCTGCTGAGACCGAGGGCAGCGGGCCCAGCAGGAGGTCCTGTTGACGCTGTTCCTCTGAAATCATTAAACTCTAAAGATTTTCTGCAAATTCAAAATCTTTCAAAAACATGTTGTAGATTTTTTTGTCATTGAATTTTTTTACATTTAAAAACTGATTTTTATTTTCTAAAAATTCTCCAAATTCTGAAAATAATTTCAGTTTTTCTGAAATGTCAAATGAAAAGTCATTTTTCTGATTCCCACAAACTGATATTTTGATTTTATAGTAAATGTTTATTATTTACAGAAAATTCAGATTTAAATCAAGTTTCCAGCTGTTTTCTTGGGTCCGATCGGAACCAGAAGGTTCGCCGAACCGCCAGTCCACCTTAAATCCCGCAGAAAGCGGAGGTTCTTCCGGTCCACGTGCTGCTGTTTTTAGTCACAGAGCTCCGGTTCCGTGAAGGAGTCCAGCGGGTTTTCCAGAATCCAATCTGGGTCGACTTCCAGGAAAAAGTGGGAAAATGAGAGAAAACAGGAGCAGGAAGAAAAATCTCCTGATGGTTTTTTTCCCTGCATATTCCAGAACCGGCGGAGGTTCTGGTGCAGCTCGGTTCTCTGGATCCAGAACTCTCCTCCGGTTCCGAATGAATCCAGCAGCGGGGAACTTCCAGATATGGTTTATTTCTGACTGAAATAATAAAAGTAATTTTGCGGATAAAGTCATTTTTTATTGATATTAAACTTTAAGTATCTGGTTGGTTTTTTTTTACCTACTTTTGGATTCCAGATAAAACGGAACCGGTTCTTTTCTTGGTTCTAGAATCAAAAGTTCTGACTTTGGTTTCATTATTCAGTCAGTTTATAGGCAGAGCGGTCATCTCTGAGTTCTGGACCGGCCCGGTTCGGGCCAGCGGAACCCGGTCCAGTCTCATCCCAGCACGGCCTCCTCCAGGACCGACGGGTGGAGGTCTGCGGCCTCCAGGCTGCGCAGAAGCCGCCCCAGAGTGGCCCGCCTCCCGCCAGCCCGCTTCCACAGAACCAGGCCGTCCAGAACCGCCGCCCCGGTGTTCAGGCTGTGATCGGACCGGCACCGGTACACCGCTTCGGAGGACACGCCCAGGTCCAACAGAACCGCCTCCCATTCGGCACCGAGTCTCTGCGCCAGCCGGGACAGCTCCCGGTCCGAAGGAACCCTCTGCAGAACCGAGTCCGGGATCCGGCAGGCGTCGCCATGGTAACGGGCCGGAACCGCAGCGTCCCCTGGGAAACATGGAGCCCGGTCCAGTTTGTTACAGAAACTTTCAGCAACACGGAAGTCAAAGAGCTTTACGTCACAAACACGTCAGTTAGGAAACAAACAATAAATCAAGTTTCATGTTAAATTTCATTTGAAAAAGTTTCAGAAATATTTACTTACAAAACAGTTCATTTGTCACAATCAATCAAATTAAGGTTATTAAAGTACATTTATTAAGAACAAATTAACTCGTTTTTCCAGTTCTTTTTCTTTCTGTCTTCAGAACCAGTTTAGAAAACACACAAATGGAAATGGACCAGAACCGGGCCCAGCAGAACCGTCTCAATCTTGCTAATTTTTCCCCATGTTAGAGCCAAAGCTGCAGAGGCTCTGATTGGCTGCTGGAAACCAGGGGCGGCTCCTTCACCAATGCAGCCCTGGGCGAGCGCCCCCCCCCCCCAGTTCTCCACTGAAACTGCATTTATAAAAGATCAACTTCTTCTGATCAGAACCATAAACTCATAAAAATCATGTCATTTGTTTTGATTCTAGATGATTTAAATATGTTTATTCTGATATTATTCAGTTTCATAAAGTCAATGAAGCCAGGCTAGGTGTTCCGTTTATCTGTGCTACCCATAAATCCATCCTACCTTGTGGTCACATTCTGCTGACTCAGCAGATTTCTTATAAATACATCCTACCTGTGAAAGTTTCGTGTCATGTGTTTTATTTCGTCGAAGATTACAGTAAGTTTTATTTAATTTATTTCATATCTGGCTTCATTGACCTGCTGAATTACTTCATGTTTTTACTTTACATGACAGCAGCTTGTAAATATATTTATAAATCTTTAGTTTGTCATCTGCAAAGTCGTTACTTCTGTAAACAAGTTATTGTTTGGCAGGTAGGGTAGGATATTCCGATGAAGGAAGTGATCTTCTTGTGGTTTCGTCAAAGATAGAAATTGTTCCGATGCTAAGCTAACCATTACTAGTAAGCTTCCACTTCAGTCACTCAGATAATGTTGTCCAATATATTTAACATTAACAACCCGCTATAGTTTGTAAACATGACGGTAGCACCGACAGACAGACATGGCCATCTATCCGAGCTACGGTAGGAAAATCTGACAAGGTAGCTGTGATAGTCAGAGCATTGGACCAGGTACAGAACCTGGAGCGTTTTAAGTTAGAAACAACAACAGCTTCTCGTTGGTTCATCACATTAACTCCCACCTGAAGGCCCGGTTCCGGCTAAGTTCGGCCCGGTTCCGGCTGAGTTCTGCAGCTCCAGCAGCAACCGGTCCCGGATCCAGCTGAAGTCCCGCAGAGCCTCCAGGAAGGTGCCGAAGGCCCGCGGGCCGCGGTTCGGCAGGAGGTCCAGCAGTTTCAGGTTCTTCTGCCGGTTGGTCAGCTGACCCTCCACCTGCTCCACCTGGGCCTCCGTCAGAACTCCCTCCTGGTACAGGAACGGAACGATGGTGTCGCTGACCAGCAACTGGTCGCACAGCTGCACCCGGAACTTCCGGAGCACCGCCCTGTGCTCCGGCTCCATCCGAACCTGTTGAACCGGGTCACTAACCCGAACCGACTGAGTGGTTCATTCAGAACCTAAACCAGTCTCCATAATGGAAAGTAGTCTCGCCGGTACCCGCTGCTAACTTCTACAGCTCCGTCCGGCATATTATGCTCGATTGGAAACAAGAAAGCGGAACCAAAGTTTATCCAGCTCTCATAGAAAAATGGCTGTTCGTCAAATAAATAATACCCACGTGATTTAAAAAAAAGTTTGTAATTTATTGTTTGATTATAAATTAATGTAGAATAGTATGAGTTTACTACATCGGCTTACATTCAATACAGAAACAATTTACATATGAAGTAAAATCAGGAAGTTTCAGACGGACTACTTTCTGCGGAGGGATCATTTTAGTAAATAAAGAAATAAAGTTGAATTTTGAAATGAAGACATTTTGGAGGTAAAAAATGTGGCCGATCAAAACTACTTAAACTGTTTGAATATTTAAACTACTTAAACTATTGAAATGTGCTAAAAGTTCAGCTAGGGCATACATAAGAATAAAGGATTAAATATATTTAATAATGTAAAAAAAATAAATAGCGTTTATGACTGCGCCACATTTTTAAGATGAAAATAGTTTTTCTATTTTCCTATTTATAGCTAATAACAGCTGGTTATAAAACAGATGAAGAGAAGCTGATAAAAAGTCAAACATGTAAAAGTTTTACTTCCAGCAGGCGGCGCTGCAGCTCCAGATGGGTGAAGATGTGAATAAATAAAACACTTTAGAACCCAACAACACCTCATTCTTTATGACAGATGAACGTTTCCATTTTTTCCCCGTAGGATAAAAAATTAATGAACTTTAATTAAAAGGTTTATTTTATACTTATCTGAAGAAAAAAATCTTGAGCAGACATTTAAATTTAACTGTAAAATCCTGAAAATTTCACCTTGTTTCCACAGGTGGAGACTCGCTTTTATCCAATTTGATCCAGGAAGTGGGAGGAGCTTAAACAAGACAGGGGGGCCAATCAGGAAATACCAATACACTTTATTAAACAACAAACTTAACAGAAAAAACTGATATTCAAAATCAAAGCATTGTTCTGCTCTTTGGTTTAACTAAAATTTATTGTAAATAACCACTTTTAGTTTTTTTTACTGAATAAATGAACATTTGTCTGAATGACTGTTGGTCGTTTATCAAAGACGTCAAATCATCCTAATCTATCCCAGACTGCTGTGCTTTTAATATTTCATCTGTTTAATCATTCGATCGATAGATAATATTTAATAAATATTCCTGAACAGAGTCAATTTAGCTGTGTCACCATGACAACCATCCTGATCCCGACCAAACTGAACCTTGAGCCCGGAGCTGCTCTGGACCGGCTCGGATCTCAAATAAGCTCCAGGAAGTTTTATGGTTTAATTCCAGGCAGCGATTATCCGTGGTGTTCCTCAGGGCTGGATCCCGGCCCCTTCTCTTCTCCAGGCATGACTTCATGACGCTCCACGTTTAGCAAATTGTTTTCATTTATCACTGATTTCTAATAACTTTCTGAAAGCTCAATAATTTAGCAGATTCAGGTTTTGATTTCCAACTCTTTTCTAAACATGAGAGTTTTTCTCTGATACTTCTCAGATGAAACTCAAATTAAACTGTTTCTTTAGAAAGCAGGATCTAAAATCCACCAGCAGGTCAGAGGTCAAGTAGGAACAGACAACAGCTCAATGGTTGATGTTTTCCTGTAATCTGATTGGCTCACAGCTCCGCAGTACTACAGGTTCAAAGTCTACCGAAGCCTGAAGGGGTCAAAGCAACCTCTCCGACGCTCGTCACCATCGACACGATTGTTTACGTCAATGAGAGCCAAACAGAGTCACGGCCGGCCGTCGGCCAATCAGAGCGCTCCGTTCCTGCTGTTTACCGGGCCGCTCGGTTCTGGATGGAGTTCACCAAGTTCTGCCCGCTTCCAGGGATCCGGCGGGACCGGCTTCAGGAAAAATACCCACACACTTCCTGCTTCCCTCACTTTAATGTTCTACTTCGGTTTTTATCAGAACCAGACCGATCAGAACCAAACAGAACTCTGGTTCAGAAATCCTGTGAGTTTCAATCAGAAAATCTGAAGGAAATCTGAAAAATATTTTCCCTAATTTTAATGTCTACAAATGAAAATTTAATGGGAAAAAAATTTGCGAAAAGAAAAAAAACAAACAAACAAGGAAATTGAAAATTAGATGAACTGGTTACCATGGTAACACACATGAAAAGTAACCTCTGAGAATATTTTTCAATCTGGTTCAGGTTCTGGTTCTGGTTCTGGTGTGATCCTGAGCTGTACTGAAGGAATTCTGGGAGACAGGAAGTGACACGGCGCCTTTAATCATGTGATCAGAGCTGCAGCCAATCAGCTTCCAGAAATATTTTTATAGAAAATCAAGTTGTAAGCAGAACCAAAGCAGCTGTTTGGTTCTGCTGAGACCCGGTTTGCCGAGCCGTGGTTCTGTAGGAGACAGAGATGATACTCTGGGCTCCACCAGAACCGGGCCTGGTACTGATCAGGAACGTTTCTCCAGAACATCAGAGGAACAGCAATAAATATTTTCAACAACCTGAGCAGGAGGTTAAGGGCGGTTCTGCTGCTCTGACCCGTCTCCGACCCGTTTCTCTTTGGGTTTCAGTTGAAATGACCGATCCGTCCGTCCGTCCGTCTTCCTGATGTCAGGATTCTGGAAACCTGTTCAGGAATCTCCAGAACAATCAGAGGAATTCTGCTTCCCGTTACCATGGAGATGGGAGAGGAAACCGGACCGGTTCCCGGCTCCGTGCAGAGACACACGGCCGGTCCGGACGCCGTTGGACTCAGATGGGAGGACCTCTGGACGACCTCTAGACGTTGTAGGCGTAGTCTGTCAGGTAGTCCTTCAGTCGGTTGGGGATGGGCAGGTCCTGGACCCGCCGGGCCGACCGGTTGATGCCGATCCGACACAGGTGCTGCAGCGACGGGACGGCGGCGTACACGGGCCTGATGAGGAGCAGCTGCACGGTGCCATTGGGGCCCGGCGGCGCCGGCGCGGTGCGGCCACCGGTCCGGGACAGCTGGACGTAATGCTCCACCAGGTGGACCACGCTGTCGAATTGCTTCAGCTTGGGCTTCACCAGAACCACCGAGTCCAGTTTGAACTTCCCGTGCCGGAACTCGATGCGCAGGTTGGTGGGGCCGGCGGACGTCATGGTGGAGATGGTGAACAGGAAGTCCCTCTGGGAGCTGTCCCGCAGCAGGAAGCTGCCCTCCGACGAGTCCTGCAGGATCTCTTTGGCCTCGTTGGCCGTCAGGCCGCCCCAGTACCAACCTGGCCCAATCAGAACCAGCAGAACATTTAGCACCTCCAATTCATTAAAACCACAACACGGACGGTCAGCGGCTTCAGAACCGCCGCTAAGAGAAACTATAGCGGGTTGTTAATGTTAAATATATTGGACAACATTATCTGAGTGACTGAAGTGGAAGCTTAGGAGTTATGGTTAGCTTAGCATCGGAACAATTTCAATCCATGACGAAACCACAACACTTAGTCTGGGTCAGCAGCACCACCACAGAACCGTTCTGGACCCAAACAGGGCCAGAACCAGCAGCATTACACTGAAATTAAAAACAAGATCAATGTGTCTAGTTATAGCCAGAGTACTTCAAACTATCAAAATCATTTTTTATATTTTCGTCTTCTCTGGTGGACATTTTTCAAAATGGCCGCCATAGTTTTAATGTACAATATATGTTTGCACTAAAATCAACTGCAGTTATTAGCCACAGCTAATCAAAAAGTTAAGTATGCTAATTACCATTTTGCTAAACAAGAAGCTTAGCAATGCAACGCTAAATCACTAAACACATGAAAAATTAGCAGAAGCTAACACTAAGAAACTAAATATAAACAGCTAGCAGAAGCTAACACTAAGAAACTATGCACTAAAAAATTAGCAAGTGCTAATGTAAGCATACAAATATTAACAGAAGCTAATGCTAAACCACTAAACACATGAAAAATTTAGCAAAGCTAACACTAAACTGCAAAAACATAAAAAGTTAGCAGATGCTAACGCTAAACCACATGCAGAACATCTGGAGTTTATTCCGGGTTGGAAACATTCCCGACCGAAGCAGGAAGTTCTTCCTCCCACCTGTCTTCCTGAGCTCCTTCAGGGCCGAGGCGACGCGGTTCTCGTCCGACTCCTCGGTCCCGGCGCCGTCGTCGGCTCCTCTGGCGTCCTCAATGGCTTCCTGGGATTCGGAGGACTGGCAGGTCATCGGACAGATCCGACCTTCAGCCTGCAACTCGGAAAACCACCGGAAAACCTGGAAAGGTTGGTGGGATGTGAACGGCTGCAGAAGAAGACGGAAACAGACGGTTTTGGAGCCATCAGGACTCTGGGAACACTCAGATTAAAAATGTCTTTTCTCTGGGCTGCAGCTGGGACATCTGAACAGAACCAGAACTTTGATCCATTTATCACATTCAGACATTTTCCTGATTAATTCTGTTTTTAATGTTTCATCCGAGTCGCTAACTGGAGATCAGCTTCTGAAACTTTCCACTAGCCACCATCACAGAGTTTGACAGGTCAGCCATAGCCCCGCCCACATTTCATGAAATATTAATTTCCTGCTATTTAATTAATGAATAAATTATGTATTAATTTAATTTTGCCCCTTTTATTCCTCCGTAGCTCAGTAGGTAACAGTCATCTTCAAATCAGGAGGTTGTGGGTTTAATTCCTGCTTTCTCCATTTCCTGTCGAGATGACCATTGGTCCCACTGGTTCAGTTTGGTACCACTGGTTCAGTTTGGTACCATCGGGTCGGTTTGGTACCATTGGTTCTGGCTGCTCAGTAACAGCCTGGGTCAGTTGGGTTAGTTATTAGTTGCTGGTCTGCAGGTTCTCAGCTGCTGCATTAATAATTAATAACTACATAATATTCATATTTAAACAGATCAGCTGCTGGGAATCCGCCACAACAACAAACCCCAGATTCCCTGGAATCCAGATTCAATTCCAGTCATGGAATCTGATCGTTTTGGAAAACTGATCCTGGATCAGCCGGGAAAAATCTGGATCCACCAACTGAAACACGGAAGAACCAAGAAACATCTGGAAAAGTTCTGGTTCTGGAGCTTCTCTCCAGAACCAAATGATCCAAAATGTTCTGGTCCTGGTTCTGGTTCTGATCCAGTTCTGGACCAGATCACAGCACAGTTAGTTTGGTGAATCTGTGGGACGCTAGATACGGAACAGAGGAATAACATCCCTTATTAACATTATTAGACTTTGGACCTGAGCAGGATCTAATAATCCGGATCCCAGGAATCTGCAGGACGGATCTGTTTGCTCCATTTCTAGAAAGTCTCTTTATCTGGTTTGTTATTTGACATTCCTGCAGCCTGACGCAGCTCACCTGCTGAGGAAAACACCTGAGTGAGGCGGCGACACTTCCTGCAGCAGAGATCCCGAGTCGGGATCCTGAGTCGGGATCTCAACGGATTCCTTGTGTTCAGGAGGAGTTTTTCCAACAAACACCAACAGGAAGCCTCGTTCTTTCAGGTTTGCATTCAGACTTTTAATGTTGTGGGTTTTTTTATCCACAAGAAGCTGCAGATGAACACATGAATTTGTTCAGAGCAGATTCCCAGAGTCTTGCTCACATGAAACCCAAGAGGAAAATTAGATCAGCAGATTCTAACATCATGTAGCGGAGCTTCAATCGGACCCGCTAACCCAGAGCTTCTCAGCTCCGGTCCCGCTCTGCATGTTTTAGACCAACAGCTGATCCAAATGACTGCATGACCTCGTCTGCAGCCATCAGCACTGCAGGCTGTCGATCACCACAGAGTGGATCCAGGTGTGGATCCACTCTGAAAGGAAACACCTGAAACGTGCAGGGCAGGAGGCCCGAGGACCGGAACAGAACCAAACAGAACCCTTTAAACAGGGCTTCGTGCCTCAGTCAGGACTTCCTGGTCTTCCTGCTCTGCCTCTGGACAAAAGAGCCAACAAACTGCAGGGATCAACCCAAACCCTCCCAGTGACCTTTGACCTGGACCTGAAATAAACATGAAGCTCCTCAGACAGGAGGAAGATCTGGATCCTTCTAGAAAAGCTTCCCAAGAAAGAATTCCTAAAAACATGACAGTTTCCTCCAGGAAGTGGAGTAAAACGTCAGAGTTAACCCAGTAAACCCAGTTAGCGTTAACCTGGTAACCAGTTAGCGTTAACCTGGTAACCAGTTAGCGTTAACCTGCGGCTGTAAGGTGAGACTCGTTCCCTTTGTTTCCTGTGGAAAACCCGAAGCTGCTTGGAGTTTTTCTTCTCTTTGTCCTGACTGGGAAAACCAACTGGAAAGGAAAACTGGTTTCCAGTGGGAACCAGGAGGTGATTCTCCTGGTTTCCAGTGATGCTCCTGGTTTCCAGTGGGAACCAGGAGGTGACTCTCCTGGTTTCCAGTGATTCTCCTGGTTTCCAGTGGGAACCAGGAGGTGATTCTCCTGGTTTCCAGTGATTCTCCTGGTTTCCAGTGATGCTCCTGGTTTCCGGTGGGAACCAGGAGGTGATTCTCCTGGTTTCCAGTGATTCTCCTGGTTTCCAGTGATTCTCCTGGTTCCCGGTGATTCTCCTGGTTTCCAGTGATTCTCCTGGTTTCCAGTGATTCTCCTGGTTCCCGGTGATGCTCCTGGTTTCCAGTGATTCTCCTGGTTTCCAGTGATGCTCCTGGTTTCCGGTGGGAACCAGGAGGTGATTCTCCTGGTTTCCAGTGATTCTCCTGGTTTCCAGTGATTCTCCTGGTTCCCGGTGATGCTCCTGGTTTCCAGTGATTCTCCTGGTTTCCAGTGGGAACCAGGAGGTGATTCTCCTGGTTTCCAGTGATTCTCCTGGTTTCCAGTGGGAACCAGGAGGTGATTCTCCTGGTTTCCAGTGATTCTCCTGGTTTCCAGTGATGCTCCTGGTTTCCAGTGGGAACCAGGAGGTGATTCTCCTGGTTTCCAGTGATTCTCCTGGTTTCCAGTGATGCTCCTGGTTTCCAGTGGGAACCAGGAGGTGATTCTCCTGGTTTCCAGTGATTCTCCTGGTTTCCAGTGGGAACCAGGAGGTGATTCTCCTGGTTTCCAGTGATTCTCCTGGTTTCCAGTGGGAACCAGGAGGTGATTCTCTTGGTTTCCAGTGATTCTCCTGGTTTCCAGTGGGAACCAGGAGGTGATTCTCCTGCCTACAGATTAAAACTCAGATTAAAAAGCAGAGGAGAAAAAAACTGAAATAAACGAATAAACCTTAAGGAACTAAATCTTCCTTAAAGTTGCCCAGAACTGCAGCAGCTTTAAAACCACAGGAAGGGAAACAGAGTAACGTTCTTCCTCCTGCCAGCAGTTGGGTTCTATTCTGGTTCGGTTTTAAACAGCAGAATCTAAGAATGGACCGAACCCGAACAGGAACATCTGCTGTCTGTGCTGGTTCCGCCCAGAAGGCTCGGACCGTCGAGTTACATTTAAATGACAGGAAATTTAAACGGAGTTCTGCAGGACGGTTCAGTTCTACCTGAGTGGTTCTGCTCACCTGGAGAACCGCCCTCCTGGTAGCACCTGGTGCCCAAACTGGACCCACCTGCCGGGGAGGTTCCGATCCAGCCGCCCGCTAACAGCTCCGGGTCGTCCGCCGCCAACCCGCCGTCATGCCAGCGGAACCGGGTGTACACCTGCAGACTGGGTCCGGACGCTTCCGAACCTGCTCCGGCTCTAGAACTACTAATGGCGGCTGCAGCCGACCCACGAGGGGCTGTAGGTGGATCAGAACCGGCGGTCCGTCACGCAGCTCCTAGCAGCCGAACCACCGAACCAGAGTCCGTGGTCCTGGTTCCTAGTGGAGCGGCGCGGCGGTCCGGAGCTCCATAAACAACAACACCGCAGGTTTCCAGGAACTTTCCAGGAACACGGTCACGTGACGCTCACACTCGCACATTTAAGGTGGACCGATTAGTTCGGGCCTTCCGTCTCTGTGAGGACCGGACAGGACCAGACCGGACCGGGGTTCTGGCCCGGCCCGGTCCGCAGGGCCCCCTGATGGACACTGTCCTCAAGATGAAGAGATGTCTTCAGTTAAAGAACCGGAACCGAACCGGGTCTCACAAAAACAGGAAAAGCACACACACGCACACACACGCTTAAACAAATACACATTCACCTGTTTTTCTGACTGTGGGGACCTGAACGGATTTGGTTACCTGCGGGGTCCCTTAACGCTGCGAGGACATTTCTAACATTATTGACCTCGTCCAAATGCCAGTGAAGTGATTCCAGAAAGAATTCCCGTTGTCTTACTCATCCTTCCGTTTTTCTTTTTATCAGTGAATGAAATGAAGCTGGAAACGATCCAGATCTTCTTACAACTAAATTGTTCAGCGAGTCTCTGATTCTCTCCAAGCAGAAACTGAACAATTCTTTTTGAATCATCTGGGTCGGTTGGTCCTTAAACAGTTTGCAGACAGTTCGCCGTGTCTCTGCTGCCCCTTGCTGGTCGGAACCAACTACAACATGACTGGAGTTGAGCTCAGCTGGATTTTGTTTGATTACACAAGAACAACTCTGGTTCGGTTCAAATGTGAATGCCAAACGGACCAGAGAGCTCCAAAAGCAGGACGTGAACGACAGCACACAGCATTCTGGGTAAATACTACCAAATCAGATACACTGGCCTTGCGCTAGCAGGAAAAATGGCATTTTGCAGGCTGTAGGTTTTCTTTGGAGGTAACCGTTCTTCTCCTGTCAATGAGAAGTTTGGTGATTCCTGAAGAAGAAACAGCGAGGAGCAGAAAGAGCGGAGCAGCATTGACATGGAGGTTGCAGAGGAAGTTTATTATGCCTGCACAATGTCACCATGACGAAGGTTTCACTCATACAAAACTACAAAATGTCACTCCAGTACTATGTTAAAACTCAAAGGCAACCGGGTGACGGATCAGACCCGGCTCATTTCACCAGTAAGACCATTTCAAAGAGAGAATAAATAAAAAGTCACAGCACAGTTTGATGCATCAGCAGAACCCAAACATCTGGAAGTCTCCAGACAAATCCAGAATAAAAAGCGTCTGCTGCTGAAAGCTGCAGAGCCGGTTCCTCCTGCGGTTCCAGTCTGAGAGCCAAGACCTTCCAGATCGAACTGCAGCATGGACATTACGTTTTAAACTGAAGCGACCTGGACAGAGCTGGACCTTCTTCCAGGCTTCCTGACTTCTGCAAAGTGTAACAACAAGAGTAAACTCTCAGCTTCATTTGAAGGAACCAGGCGGGTTCCTGAACGATGTTTCCTGGACAAGCAGGTCTGAGCTTTGGTTGGCTGCATGTTCGTCAGACACATCAGGTCCATCTCTGCTGGGCGCTGGCCTGGCAGAGATGGACCTGATGATGAAGAGTCCTGCTGCAGTCAGCAAAGATGAGACGTTTCACATCCTGGATCGTCTGGTCAGCAGCTGAAGCAGTTCAGGTCGAGTTCTCCAGAGGAGCAACAGTCAGGATACAAGGCACCACATTGCATCACATTGCATATGGTAAGCTGATATAAAAGGTTAACATTTGCTGCAGGAGGACAATCATGAGAAAATCCAGGAAGTGAAAAGTTTTCAGTGCCTGGTGGAGGATGAGATGTAGCAGAGGCTCTAAGAGACGATGACATGGAAAGGACTTCCTGGGATGTTCTCGTCCCCCCACTTGACGATGAGGATGTAGCTGCCCTGCTCCTTCACTGTGTACGTCACGTTGTACATCCTGTTGCCCATGTGCTTGACGTAGACCTCCTCGCAGGGTGTCTTCGGACCATGGACCCCGACCATCAGCATGTTGGTGCCTGCAGAACAGAACACCATCAGAGACGTTCAGCAGCGTCAGGAAACCATCTGCTTCGCCTCGGTTCTCACCTGCTTTGCTGCAATCCACTGTGAATGTGTTCTTCTGACCAATGAAGGCTTTGGAGAGGCCGGCACCGCAGGAGACGACTTTACTGGTGTCGGAAGAGAACTTGGGGAAGGAAGTGAAGGCCCCGCCCATCGCTGACGTCTTGGTGACGGTTTCTACGAGAACAGACGACGTCTCGTGGAGGTTGTGACCCCCAGACAGGCGAGGTCCTGCAGGAAGAGAACATTTGACTCTAAGAGAGAAGGGAGATCTCCTACTGCAGAGGAACTGAATCAGATCTGATGGTTGGAAAAATCTCCAAACTAGAAGGAAACTTCGTCATGGTGGGACCCATCAGGAGATCCATCAGGAGCCAGGGCGATCAGGCATGTTGCAGAGCATTTCTATCTGTGGTACAACCGTCTTTCTGGGTGAAAGAGGTTCTGAAGCCAATGGCTCCCAAAGTCCTGATCCATCTTCCTCTGACGAGCCCGATGATGTCAAAGGTCGGCTAGTGGACCGACTGATCTGACACTAATCTGACAACCTGGCTCATCTGACCCCAGGTCATCTGTTGCAGCACATCACGAAGCTTCTGAGCAAAGAACATCTGGTGCGTTCAAGCATCTAGAGTTCTTCTAGATCTGGTTCTACAGAACTGAATATTTAGTTGGTTCTAATCTAGCTAAATATTTAATTTACAAACTGAAACCCTAACCCTACCTCAGAGTCTCTGAGACTCATCCCAGCTAAATGTTTAGCTGATCTTCAAACTCAATTGCAGATAAGCGGAAGTGGACTATCAAAATAAAAACTGGATCTTGGTGAGCGACTGAATCTTTCAACGCTGATGTATCACTGCTTTAACGGCACTGTGAACGTCTGCTTTAAAACGGCTAATCCTTTGTTTGAAGATGAAATTTTCAAGAAACAAGAAAAAGAATTTATGATAAAGGGAAGGGAAGAATTGATTCAAAGGATCTTTATAAAGAGGTTCAGAAGAGCCAGCTTTTGTTTTGGTGGTCCGGTTATCGGCAGGTGAATTTACGTTTTAGCCAAAGGTTTGGAACCATTGATATTCTGGAGCCAGAAAAGCTCTGGTGCAGTGCTGGAACCAGTCTGCTGGTTTTCTGATCAGGAGTCGGGATTATTTCAGCTCAGTAAAGCCCAGTAGCTCCAGAACATTTAATGTTTTCAGTTGGATAGTTGATGTCTAGCTGGAGCCTCTGGATCTTTCTGGTCTGGACGAATCTTAAACATTTGGCGACACACTGGTTGTTTCTTTCAGCTTCTTCAGATGCCTTTTCCTGGTGGGAATACTGTAGCAATAATGTATAAATCAGATCTTGTTTTTCTAGTTTGAAGTGAAGCTGCTTCGAGGAACGGCGCTATCTTTAGCAGGGAAACATCAGGCTTCCAGAGAACAGGAGCACAAAGACAGCTTTGTTCAGGGAATGTCAGGGAACATCAGGGAGTCACGCTCTAACTGGGTTTTCCCCGAAGGGAAACTCCAGAAACCTTCAGATCACCACAAATTGACCTCAGAGGACCGCTGACCCACCTGATACTTTGGCTTTGAACGGGCTGCCCACAATGTGCTGGGGTCCCCCATACTTGATGGAGATCAGGTAACTCCCTGGAGCCATGGGGGTGTAGGACACCTTGTAGCCCTCGGGTCCCTCCTGACAGTCCATCTTCACCTTCGATGGTCCATCGATGGTCACAGAGAGCGCTCCAGCTCCAGCATTGCAGGTGTTCACCATGAACTCTGATGCTACACCTGGACAAACACCAGTTTAAAAGTCTGCTGATGTTTACAGACATGAGTATAATCATACGGTGTGTACCCGTGGTTCCTCCTTCCAGTCCTGGACCAAAGGCAGACACGAGGCCTGGATCCCCAACCTGTCCCGGTTCTCCCACTCGGATCTTGAAGGGACTGCCGGGAACATGGCTGCCATTGAAGCGAACGTCTATGGAGTGAACACCGTTCTCCTTGGGGATGAACCTGATAGCGTGCTGATCTGCTGAACACAGAAACAGAACCTTAACAGAACGGTTCTCTTGTTCTGGAGCCGCCTCAGGGCCACAAACACATGTTCAGCTCAGAAAGACGTGAAATGTGAAGAGGTCAGACGTAAACCCTGAAGTTCTCCAAGTCTGTACTGCTTAAAAGTCACTTCTAAAATAATCTAGAAGAAAAACAACCGTCTCTTTAAGGCTGCAGTAACACTAGCCTAGTTCAGTTCGCTTCAATCCAACTCCAGTCTGTCTGTTTAGTCAAAGTCCGGTTTGGTTAGTGAGGTGTGAACACTAATTGACCTCTGACCTCTAGTCCTTCAAATCTCAGTCTGGGTTCAGTTGAACGCCAAGCGGAACAGAAACTCCAAACGCAGGAAGTGGACCACAGTGCAGCGCATTCTAGGTAAATGGAAAAAAAGCTAACGTGCTAGCCTAGCGCTAGCAGCAGAAATGGCTCCTGGTTTTAGCCAAAGACTAAAGAGAAATCCTCCAACCGCTACAATGTGACGCCTCCATTTTGTTTCCATCTGGTGAAGAAGGAAGTTGCTCTCAGTGTCTTCAGAGGTTTTTGTGTTGTTTCCTTCAGTGGTTCTTGGTGCAGCGCCCCCACAGGCCAGGAGGGGAACAGGTTGGTTTGACTCAGAACCACAGCAGCTGGAGGTGGAGCAGATGTTGATGTTTTGTTCCAATCAAACCGGATCTACAGGACTATCAGGGGGTAACTGTCTTTAATTAGATCGTTAATCAATCAATCAATCAAATTTTATTTGTATAGCACATTTCAGCAGCAAGACATTTCAAAGTGCTTTACATCATTACAAACACAGAAACACAATGCAATATAGAATCAATAATCAAAACAAAGCATTAAGTCAAGTTCCATCCATAAATTTGTAATTGATTACATTTCAAATACAATTCTAAACAGGTGGGTTTTTAGTTGAGATTTAAAAGAAGTCAGTGTTTCAGCTGTTTTACAGTTTTCTGGAAGTTTGTTCCAAATTTGTGGTGCATAGATGCTGAAAGCTGCTTCTCCTCGTTTGGTTCTGGTTCTGGGGATGCAGAGCAGACCAGAACCAGAACCTGAGAGGTCTGGAAGGTTGATACAACAACAGCAGATCTTTAATGTATTGTGGTGCTAAGCCGTTCAGTGATTTATAAACTAACAGCAGTATTTTAAAGTCTATTCTTTGAGCTACAGGAAGCCAGTGGAGGGACTTTAAAACTGGTGTTATGTGCTCTATCTTCCTGGTTTTAGTGAGAACGCGAGCAGCAGCATTCTGGATCAGCTGCAGTTATTTGGATATGATATCTTTACCTTCTTCCAGTCCTAAACTGACCACATGTAATGTTGAATTTGCTGAAGACGGACAGCATCGTCCCTCCTGCTCCTATGACTCTCCAGGTTGGACAGTTTGGCTCTTACCGCTGTCCAACTCGGTGATGTAGCACTCCTCCGTGGCCCCTGATGGAGTGTGGATCTTAGCGTCTATGAGGCCTCTGGCTCCATTCAGCTGCACGGCGAAGGAGGCCTCCTGACCCACCTTCAGCCCCATCTCCTGGACGAACAGAGGAGCAATGTGTCGGTACAGACAACATGTTTCTCCTCCATCTGGTTAGAAGATGTTCTCACCTGCAGGCTGGTAATGGTAAGGTGGCGGGCGTCGTCAGACAGGCTCGCCACGGGAACGATAAACGGAGAATCCGGGATGTGTTCGTCATTGAACTTGATGGAAACCTCATAATCACCTGCAAGTTCCAAACAGAAGAATCCTCAGAGTCTGGTGGTGATCCTGAGGGATCTACTCTCTCTAGATGTTCCTACCATCCAGCATGTTCTAATCTCCTCAAGGCGATGCCCAACAGGCTGTGACATGCTGCAGAATCAGCCTGAAGTTCATAAATCTGACCTGAGGTCTGCTCCATTCTTACCGGGCTCCTGCACCACGTAGGAGACGCCGCAGGATCCGTCCTTTCGGTCTTCAAAGGTAATCTCAGCTTTGCTGGGTCCTTCCACAGCAATCGACAAACCGCCAGCTCCAGCTTCTCTGGTCCAGATGCTGAACTCAGCTGCAGAAAAAACACAAGTTCTCCGTCACAGCACAGCCGCAGCTTCCCAGAGCCCAAACAGGACTTTCTTATGGTATGGGTGCAGAACTTGGATGCTACCTTCCAGGAAGCTGAAGAGCACTGAAGGCAGAGGTGGGCACTGCTAGCTACAAAGTTAGGTGTGCTAATGCTAATTCAGAAACACTAATCAGGATTTCCTTCAGTGTATTGTAAGCCTGGCGGCACGCCATGCTTTACTAGCCCCCCTCGCCAGGCCAACGTTGCTTGTTTTTGTTTTTAGAAAAATTAACAATCCAAACAAAAAATAATAATTTTTAATAAGAATTTAATCTGGATTGAAAGCGTCTCTGTTGCTCTCAGTGTTTCACTGGCGGAGCAAATTTATTTCTAAAAGATAAGTGTATATTTTAAAGCCAGGGGAGCGGACCAATCACACCGCAGGCGCCTCTGCATGTTGCCTCGCGCTGCCACTGCTTGATCTCTGACCTTTAACCTCAGGACGGATCGCGCGCCCCTCCTTTCACTCAAACCGGACACAGGCTGACCTGCATGGATATTTACAGCAACCCCCCCGTGGGGAATTATTTTTCTTTGACGAACTCCACATTGAGTTTAAACCGCGCTGCGTTAGCTCTGGTTGCACAGCTTTATGTGAACCGCATTAATAACTTGTAGTCAGAAGTGTGTTGAGGGAGCGATGAGAATGATTTATCTTTGTGAACAAAGAATTATGTGGGTTTTTACATCTCAACACGCTGCCCCTGAAGCCCCTGAAGCCCCTGAAGCCCCGGGGGTCTGATGGAGCCGCGGACTTAATTTGGATTAATCAGAAGTGCAAATAATTGATATTCATTTTAATTGTATTTTTTGATTTGTTGTTCTTAAGATTAGTTGTGGGTTTAAATATCATTTCACTGGCCATGTTTTCTGGTAACATATAATTACCCGGTAATATCTTTACATTTCCTGTCTACTTAACATCTTTTAATACAAAAACACGGCGGACCGACTGCCAGGCTGAGCAGGTTTACTGGAGGAAACAATAGTTCTGCTAATATTAAAGTGTTTTATAACTACCAATATGAAATTTAGCTTAAGCTAACGCTAAAGCACTTCAGAACTGAAATTAATTTAGGGGAACCTACGAGTGCTAAACATCCTGTAGGATATAAAGAAACCAGAAAACTATGCTGCAAGTTCTTAAAAGTACATTCTGTATTATATATTTCTATCAGTTTTTTTCCTGCATAAAAACAGAAGTTAGAGAAACGAGACCCAGAAATGTTTTGCTTCCAGTAAATATGTAGAGAAGCAGAACCGTCCATGATACAAATGTTTTGTTTTTTATGATGTAAATGAATAAAAACCACATTTTACATCAACAAAAGTTAAAGCCTACAGGGTAGTCCTGCCACGCCGCGGTCCAGTCCGGTTCCTCCAGCTCGGACCTTGTGGGGCCCTCCCTCCCCCAGGGGCCCCACGGTGAACTGGAAGGGGCTCCCAGGGACGTGCTGGCCCCGGTACTTCACACTGACAACGTGAGGGCCCATCTCCTGAGGGACGAAGCGGACGCTGTAGGTGCTGTCCTCTCCCTTGATGATCTCTGCGTCCTCCGTCTTCCCGCCGGGACTCGTCACCTGAGCTGTCATCTCCTGGTTCGCTGCCTCACCTGAGGGAAGAGACGGGGGACAGACGGGACAGAAGAGACGGGGGACAGACGGGACAGACGGGAGGACAAAGACATCACAGGTCATCAGCTGGGCGGAGTGAAGCGAAACCTAAATAACTCATTTCTTCTTCAGCTGCGTTTAGACTGGCGGTCCTCTTTGATTCTTATTTTACATATTAATTATGTTTTTGCACCACTGCTTTATTTTTCTCATGCAGAAATAATATATATATAAATATAGTGAACCCAGTTAGTCCAGCTGTTAATGAGTAAAAATAAAACAACTAATATTTACTCCACCAGTTTGAGGCTGAATTACATATTTATATTTTATTAATGGGACAAAGATATTAACAACTTTACACAAAGTTTCATATCGTCACATTCCTAAAATAATGTTGTTTTTTTGTTGTTGTTTTTTTTTACCAAAAATGATTTATGCAAAAACAAAAAAGAGTCACCACTTCTTTTTTGTTAAAGGATTAATTAGACACAAATAAAACAATAAAATCACTTTTGGCAAGAAATCGACAGGTCTTTGTTTTAGGAAGGTGACGATATGTTTCTACTGTCAAACAGGAACAAAACACTGCCCCCATCTGTTCACACTGTGTATTGCAGCACCGATGGGACTTCATGTGCGGTTGGAGGGAAACCTGAGAGCAGTTTGTGGTTAAAGACAGAAACCAAGCAGCAGCAGGAAGAGCTTCAGGGACACACACCGTCCTGCAGCGGCAGGCGGCTTCCGGCCGGCATCCCGCTGAACCCGCTCAGACCGTCTCGGCCCAGAAAATCTCCAAACACGTCCCTGAAGGGATCTCCTCCGACCTGCGTGCTCTCCTCCACCCGGACCTCCCGCTTGGTCTCTCCGGCTCGGGTCTTGCTGATCTCAGTGCGCTCGGTGCGGGTGTAGGTGTGGCTGCTGCGAGTGAAGGTCCGGGTCAGACGCTCCTGAGCAGAAACCATCTGAAACCAGTTTCCTGCAGCCGGCAGGCAGGAAGGAGGAGGACAAGAACAAGAAGGAGATGAAGGTGAGGAAGCAGGAGGCAGGAAGGGCAGAGGAAAAGGAGTGGAGCAGAAGATGAAGACAAACTCTACCTGGTATTTTCAGGTTGAGGTCACAGGTGCTGCCCACGGTGGCGATGGAGGGGGCTTGCCGCCTCCTGGTGATGCTTTCCTTCACTCGGCCTTCGCCAAATATTTTAACAGTGAACGGACTTCCTGTTTGGAAACACCAACAATGTTAAACTAAACCGAGTCAGAATCTGCAGATTTAATCAGTTTAGAAACCAACAGATCCCCATTGGTTTTTGGGTTAATGCATATTTGTGAGTATTGTCGTGCCACATCAGTATGTTGCAAATTTTCTGCAAAAATGATTAATAACTATGGGTTTAAGTGATAGTAACTCCCACCTGCAGGTGGCAGTATTTCTGTCTCAGTCTGACTTTAAGTCAGGTTATCATCCACAATTGGTGAGGAACGAAAAACAAAATGTTTAATAAAAATGTATTAATGAGTACAAAATATCACAAAATTCCTTGCAAATATTTCTAAACCAGCATCACAGAAACAGGATGAAACCCTGGAGGGACTGAGTAAGTTAAGTATAATCTGTGTTTTCAGATTCTGCCTGTAGGAGGCAGTGTTAATCTACATGTTCGCTTCTCTAATTTTCACCAGGCTTTTTGTCTGATCCGATGCGTTTAAAGTTGTAACAGCACCTAGTGCTCCACAAACCGTTCCTGGTGTTTGCTCCGCCTCTTCCTGTTTCCCAGCATGCATGTCAGGAGGCAGAGCAGCAGCTTCTGGCTTTACCTGGAACATGCTGGTCAGCAAACTTGATGTTGATGATGTAGTTCCCAGGTTCTGTAGGGCAGTAGGTCACCTTACACGTCCCGTCGTCCACATCCTCACAGTTAATATCCACTTTGCTCGGACCCTCGATGGACAGGCCCAGACCGCCATAACCTTCCAAACAAAACAGACTGTCAGAACCGAAACCCCGACCCAGACACTGAGCAGGCGGTATGCATCCTCACCGGCATTCCTGGTGTCCACGATGAACTCTGCAACCTCGAAGGTGTGTCCCTCCACCAGGCCCTGGCCGTAAACCTTCACCCTGCTGGCGTCGCCGATCTCTGACTGACCCACCATGATCTTAAACGGGCTGTTAGTCACATGCTTCCCACTTTTCTTCACGCTCACCACATGTTCACCCACTTCCTTCGGGGTGAAGGAGATTCCTGCATGAACGACAGATCAGACATCACTTCCTGTGACATGTTGAGAAATGCACAAGGTTTCTGTCCCGTTTTGTCCCAAATGAAATCTATCAAGACGTTTCAGGAACTTTCTTTGCTCAACAGTGAGGAAACCAATTGTTGAAAATGCCAGCAAAGTTTCTTAGGTCGGGCTCTGAACCCAGGTGAGACCTGGACAGGTACCAATGTGTCTGTTGGGGAGCCTCTTCAGGAGACACGGCTCTTCGTGGCCAGATGGCGCTCTGATGGTTGCCATCAGGCTGCTCAGGTCCGTCTCTGTGATCTTTAAGGAAACGTCTGATGCGGTGCCAACGTTGAGCTGCGACGTCCTCTTGGCGTCGTCTCCTGAAGAGGAAACATGAAGGAGTGAACAGTGAACCGGCCCGGTTGGCAAGAAGTCGGTTTATTCTCTTAGCACGGTCCAGACTCAGACTGATTTGATTTGTTTCCCTGTGGCGTTTCCGTACCGGTGATCTTTGCCATAAACGGGCTTCCCGGGATGTTTTTGTCATCAAACTTGACGATGATGCTGTAGTCTCCAGGCGCGGTGGGCAGGTAGGACACCGTGCACGTCCCGTCTTTGTTGTCTGTGCAGCTGATCTCTGCTTTGGACGGACCTTCAACAGCCAGGGACAAACCTCCTGCAGAGAGGCAGAGGACGCACCATGACGACGTTCACCTGCTTCACGTTCAGCTTCCTGTTGACTGAAACATAGAAAACCTGCTTCCTGCTGCCGATACCTTCTCCGGCGTCTTTGGTGACGATGGTGAAGGTGGCAGGCCGGTTCACCGCACCGTGGCTCAGGCCGGCGCCGAACGCTGTCACATGACCGCTGTTGATGGCATCAACGTAGAACTGCAGTGGACTTCCTGAAACACACAGGAGGGAAGCAGTTTTACAGAAGGTTCTGGTTCTGCTGGAGGTTCTGGTTCCACCAAAGTTGAACTTAGCTCCTTCTTCCTACAGCATAAGTCTTGTGTTTAAGTGCTGTTGTACCAGGAGGCATGAACCCAAACGGCCCGTCCCACTGAGAGGAGAACCAGAACCTGGAGTGTTTGTGGTATGAACTGGTTTCCCTTCTGACCCGTTTAGCTGATCTCAGAGAGGATCAATGGTTGCAGGTAACAGTGAAACATGGTTCAGTGAGTGCAACCGGAGCAGGGAACATCCCGGTTCTGGGAGTCAGATCAGTGAACTCAAACAGGTCCAAGTGGATCGGAAAGTCTGGCAGCAGTTACCTGGGATGTGGCTTCCGTCGTATCTGATGTCCATCTCATGCAGGCCGCGCTCAGTCGGCGAGTATTTCACCATCACCGTCCCGTCCTTGTTGTCAGCGATGTTTGGCCGAGCCGTTCGACCCGACGGCATTCGGACCTCGCCTGCGGGAAACACCAACCGGGTTTTAACTCGTTACAGCGACGGAGACGTTTCATGAAGTCATGAAGTGTGAGCAATGGATGCGGTGTGTGTCGTACCCGAGATCTCTCCTGTCTGCACGGTGAAGGGAATAACCAGGCTGAAGGGACGCAGCACCGGCTCCATCCCATCCGCAGCGCTGATCAGATCGTCTGTTGCCTAAACCGGAGCAGAGGGGAGGTGTGTCACTGGTAGCATACAGGGAGCTTTGGGAACGGGTCCAGAAACAAATGGGAGGAAAATGAGTGGCTGGAAGAGCCAGCGGTCCATCACAGCTGGTTCTGACCCAGCAGGACCAAACCGTGAAGAGATGAAATGAACTTAAAGCGAAGCTTTGGTTATTTCAGCCCAGTAGGTTTTCATGCAGCAGCTGGCAGAGGATGGATCAGGGAACCTGGGTTGTTATTGACCATGAGGTGTCAGTGACAGAGTCGGTCTGCAGCAGCAGATTAACGGCAGCGCTGATACCCAGTGAGGGGAGAAGCCTGCGTAGGGCGAGTAGGGCTGCTGCGACTGAACCTTGTCACATGGTTCCTCGATTATTGGCACGGTTTCACTCGCCTGACGAGAACAAGATGCAACAGTTAGAGCAAACACAACAGTTAGCTGAAGGCAAACACCTAAATAACTCAGGCTGAACTCAGCAGGTTCAGTCAGTCGGAGGCTGATTACTCAGATTATCCACTGGAGACGGAAAACAGATCATATTAAACAGGAACTAGTTTATTTTTATCAATGTATCATTAATTAAACTTCCAGGAAGAAATGTCTGAAGTTTCCACTGAAACTTGGGTTCCCAGACTAACCCAAACCAGGACTAACCAGAAAACAACCCCAACAAGACTAAACCTAACCAAACCAAAACTCAACCTAAACCAGGAATAAATCCAACCCAACAGAAACTAGGACTCAACCCAACCCAAACCAAACCCCAGCCAGTCTGCAGTTTCTACTCACCTCCACGTGGAAGGGGCTGTTGGGAATCTGCTCCCCTCCGAACCGGATAGTGATGATGTACTGGCCGGGTTCTGGAGCCGTGTAATAAATATCAAATGTCCCGTCGGCGTTCTCCACCACGTCCACATCCAGCTCCGCTCCGTCTGGCGTCGACACCTTGCAGGTGACTTTACCTTTCCCAGCATTCTTTGCGTCCACGGTGATGACCGTTTCCTCTCCGATCTGGATAGTTGGACCAAGACCTGAACCTGATGAGGAGAGCAGGGTGTCGTTGCCTGATACCAGCTAACCAACTGGGACCTGTGGGAACTGGGTTCTGATTTTCAATCATGCATGAGTCTAATTCATTTCCTTAGCATTTTCATTTCTTTTCTGGAACTTGTGTTCATCAAGAAAGGAACTTTCCAAGATGAGCAACTCTGAATCCTAAACATGCTTTTTATTTCTCATCCTAAACACTCGGGTTCTTTGTCTGAAAGAGGATCATTGACTCATAACCTGCTTGTCACACCTGGTTACCAATTGGACGGAGGTGGCTTGTTGGTTTGGTTTTAATACTGTAAGAAAAATTGAGGATTTGACGTCAAGTCCTGCCAAGACCACAGCTGAAGGAAAGACTAGACCTACAATCAGACTCTGCATGTGAGCCAGAGGTGGGAAAGCTGCCTTCACCAGGTCCTTCCCAGAGACAGTCTGGATCTGTGTCTGAATCCAGAGAGACGTTCAGAGGACCTGAAGAATCCAGGCTGGGTGGATGACCAACTGATCTTCTCTGGTTCCAAGATCTCAACAGGTTGGTTTGAACTTTGAAGGCATGAAAACAAGACATTTGCTCCACATTAACTTGTTTGTAAGTGAATCTGCTTTGAGACCAGTCATCTGACCTGGGTCTCTGTGAACCAAGTCAGATTCTAATTCTGCCTGGTAACAACTGACAGAATCTGGGTTTTATCAGGTGGACCTTCTGGAGACGCAGCTTGGCTGACCGAGCAGCTGAAAGTTTTCTCTCAAAGGTACGTCCAAGGCCTCTGCCACCAACTAGATGTTTTAAAAAGACGATTTTGATGTTTTTTCCTTCTGGATTTGAGAAAATCTGCATCTCTATATGGTGATACCTGTAATACCTCCGCTCCACCAGCAGGTGGTGCAGCTGTAGCTAACACAGTTCGACAAAGACAAAGAGACACAGATGTGGGAAGAAAACAGAGAAAAGACTGCTGTTGCCATGGTTCCCATCCATAAAGTGGATCTAAAACATAAATATGATTCTTTTCACACTAAGCAGCAGGAAAATTGGAGGAACTCAGAGAACATTTATTCTCAGTTCCTTTGAGTCTTTGTTGTTCATTTGGTTTTGATGAGGGAGAAAAATAAAGAATGCAAACATTTAAAAAGCTGCAGCAAGACTTTAATTCCTGCAGGAGAACCTGCAGGACTCTCAGTGAAACATCAGCAGTTTGTAGGAACTCACCCAGTCCGTGTCCTCCAATGGAAACTGAAAGGAAACAACACAGTCAGCAAGGCTGAATTTGATTGGTGATGTGAGCAGTGGTGGGCGGAGCCTGACCTGTGACCAAACACTTGCTGGCATCCCCGGTGGGCACGGCGTGGATCCTGTAGGGCGAGTACGGGATCTCGTCCCCTCCGTACTTGATGGTGATGGTGTAGCGTCCCGTTATGTCCGGTACATAGGACACCGTGTAAGTCCCGTCCCGGTTGTCCCGGATGTTGGCCTTCTTGGGTTTTCCCTCCGGGTCCTGGTTCGACACGGACAGGAAGTTAGTGGACTGAACGGTTTCATCACTGGTCTCAGACCATCAGCCACTGGGAACAGCACTCTGATTGGCTGCTGGTCTTTGGTAGAGCGAAGCTTCAGGAACATCTCATTTTCAGACAAGGACATTTACACACAGAGCCTCCAAAAGTATTCACTCCTTCATCCTAAGGGTGTGAATACCTTATAGGAGTTGTGGTTGGAGTGAAGCATGAATGTCTGCCTTGCTTTACTCAAGCAGCTGCTGTGGTTCTCTTTCTCTCTGCTCTGAGTCAAACCAACCTGTTCCCCTCCTGGCCTGTGGGGGCGCTGCACCAAGAACCACTGAAGGAAACAACACAAAAACCTCTGAAGACACTGAGAGCAACTTCCTTCTTCACCAGATGGAAACAAGATGGAGGCGTCAGATTTTAGCAGTTGGAGGATTTCTCTTTAGTCTCTGGCTGAAGACCAGGAGCCATTTCTGCTTCTAGCGCTAGGCTAGCATGCTAGCTTTGGTTGTATTTACCCAGAATGCCCTGCGCTGTAGTCCACTTCCTCCTTTTGAAGCGGTCTCCGGTCCGCTTGGTGTTCACATATGCATTCAAACCAAACCAGAGTTCACTTCAAACGAACCCAGACTGAGGTTTGGAGGACCAGAGGTCAAAGGTCAACTAGCATTCACACCTCACCAACCGAATCAGACTCTCTAGGAGTTGGATTAAAGCTTACACACACATGGCTGATGTGAACACACTCTACACTGAGGTCCAGTGGTTACTGAAGCCTGATTGGCTGCTGATGGTCTGAGGTCAGTGCTGTTGGGTCTACGGAGAACCAGAGGTTAGTCTGGCTGTTAGCTCAACCCACAAACTGGATGGAGTCAGTCCACATGTAGACCACAGAGGGGTGGGGGAGGGTGAAGCATGACACACATCAGAACCAGTTCTAAATCTGGTGGAACCTCTAACTGGATCGGCCCAAACACACCTGGGAGAGTCAGAGAATTAAATGTGCAATGTTTGCTGCTAGTTTCATAACTGGTTCCTGTAGTAAGTTTTTCTGCTGTGGCACTTTGAACTACCTTGTTGCTGAAATGTCTGATATTAAAACTAGCTGTCTAATACTGAACCTGTCATGATCCAGTTAAACCTGGAAGATCCTGATGTGTTGTAGGAAACAACCGGAGCACCTAAAGCAAGCGGCTCTGTGGCGAAGCAGTGAACGGCGATGAAGTGGAGGCAGCGAGGGAGGAGGAGGAGGAGGGAAGGGTGAGGATGAAGGTGAGATGGGGTGAAGAGGTCACGGCCTTACGCAGCCTCTCCTCAGAATACTGAAGGGGATGGTTTTCTTTACTATGTGGGACTGCCACACCCTCCTGCCCCAGTCCTCCACAAACAGCGAGACCTCGCGCCTGCACCCGTCTGGGTCCTGCAGCACCAGCAGCCGGGCCGGGTTGGGTCGGGATTAGGAGACAGATAACAGAGCACGGTGAGGCTACACTTCCATCACCTGCCTCACCAGACGGTTATGTTTAGCTGAAACCAGAGTCCTACTGGTTTCCCACACTGCAGATCAATGGCAGAGACGGTTCTGAAAAAACTTGGCAGCCTGCTGGACTCACCAGGATCTGGACGGTGAGCAGTCCTTCTCCAGCGTCCCTGGCGTCGATGGTGAACTCCACAGGCAGACTGGCCGGGACCCCAGAGGCGTTCAGGCCCGGACCGCTGGCCCGGACTTTGCTGGCGTCATGAGCCGGGAGGGTCTTGATCTTAAAGGGACTGAGTTGAGATGGGTTGACAGGTCACAGCTGGTTCTGGAAGTCTAACCCGCTCAGCATTCTGCTCGGGACAAACCTCCGAGGGACCTCCTGGTCGGCGTATTTCACGCACACCGTGTACGGCCCGTCGCTGGCCGGGGTATAGTTAACCGCGTGGGTACCGTCCCCGTTGTCTGTGACGCTGAGCGGCTCGGCCACACCTGGGGACAGAACAAGTCCTCATCAGAACCAATAGCACCAAGATGGAGCGAATCAGGGAAGGAAAACCTGTTTCAGTGACCAGAGGACCCTCATGACGCTAACGTGTCAAACTGGTTCCTCCTGCTGTGCTCAATAAAGTTACAGCTAATGAATTTACCATTCATTAGCACAGCTACGCAGTCGCAAATTAACAGTAATAATTCTTATCTAGTCTGACAAAAAATGAGGATTCACTTTTGTTAGTCATATTTTCACCATGCTATGTTTCGCTAGCAAGCTAAATATTTAGTGAAAAGCTAAGTACCAAAATAAAAGCTGGGCAGTAGCAGAGATGCATCAGTTCTCAGGATTTATATAGATTTTCTCAAGACCCAGCTTTTATTTTTATAGTCTGCTTCCACCTATTGGCAAGTGAATTAGCATATTAGCTAAAAACTTTGTTCTGAGCTAGCTAAATAGTTAGTTTATAAACCAAGATATTTAGCTAGCTCAGAGCTAACTATTTATTTTGTAAACTAAATATGTAGTTATCTCAAAACTAAATACAAATCTAGTTGGAGCTAAATAGCTAGCTCGCTCATTTAGGTTTTATTTGTTCAGTGAGACGTGGGGGAATGAAAACCCGCCTGATTGTAAAGACGTGTCCTTGGCTGACCGTCTCACCTGCAGGTCCGTAGATCTGGACTTCCAGAGGAGCCATTCCCGCCTTGCTGCTGTCCACCGTGAAGGTCTGAGGAACATGAGCGCGGACTCCTCCTCCCAGTCCAGGACCAGAACACCTCACCTTACTGGGATCGACCACCTGCCGGACCGGGACACGAAACGGGCTTCCTGGAGAGAATCAGAAAGATGATTAGCCGTTCCCTGGGAGGAAGCCACACAGCTGGGCTGACCTCTGACCTGGGATAGAGAGGCCTCCAAAGGAGATGTTGACGTCGTATTCTCCGGGAGTGAACGGGATGTAGTCAACACTGCAGCTGCCGTCCTTGTTGTCTTGACAGGACATCTTTGCCTCTGAGGGACCTTCAATGGCCAGACCCAGTCCTCCAGTGCCGGCGCCCCTTAAAACGGGATACAGGGAATTCAGTCCAAACGGTCCCGTTCCTGTGGGTTCTGGGAAGTTCTAGACAGCAGAACATGGTTACCTGGTTTCAACAGTGAAGCTGTTTGATTTGTTCACTAGACCTTCCTCCAGCCCAGGACCAAAGGCTCGGACCCGACTGGGGTCGCAGCCCTCGGTGACTGACACCCTGAAGGGACTCTTTGGGACGGAGACGTCGTCCAGGAGAACCTCGATCAGGTGCAAACCTGGAAACACAGAGACATTAGTTCCAGCTGAGCAGCAGAAACCAAACGGTCAGTGAAGCATCATGGATCCACAGCACTGAGGAACAATGAAGTAATGACGAAGAAATGACGGAACGATAGAGGAACGACAAAGGAACAAGGGAGGAACAACGGATGAACGATGGAGCAACGGAGGAATGATGGAACTATGGAGGAACGACAAAAGAATGATGGAGGAAAGACAAAGGAACAACGGAGGAACCATTGAGGAACGATGAAGGCCCTTCAGATTTAAAAAAGTGTGGTGGGCCCAGTGCATCTTGGGACATCGTGGTAAATGTTCAGCGGCAGTCTGATTACTCTGAGGTTTCTAATGAAGATAGAAAAAGCTCTTTAAAAGCCTTTCCAGGACGCATCAGGGTTTGGAACCAGCAACATTTCAGTTCACTGTGTGTTTCTGCCCGGCTGGAAATAAACACCAAGTATTTGCGTCCCATGATGCACTGGGCCCCAGCATGTTACTTTGAGTGGAAAGCATGCAGAGCGTCTGCAGCTATTAATACCAGCAGCTCCCTGCTCTCCCTCTGGGGCTTCATTTACCCTGAAGATCAGCAGGAGAGCTCAAGAACCAGAACCAGAACCATGTCCTTCCCTGCTGCTCTGGCAGCACAGAATCAACTCAGGCTTT
Organism: Xiphophorus hellerii; assembly: GCF_003331165.1. Taxonomy (NCBI): domain Eukaryota; kingdom Metazoa; phylum Chordata; class Actinopteri; order Cyprinodontiformes; family Poeciliidae; genus Xiphophorus; species Xiphophorus hellerii. The sequence goes on along the minus strand of NC_045688.1, from coordinate 410,835 downwards.
CTGAGCTCTTCAGTTACAAGGTGGAGAGGAAACAGCAGCAGATCTTCTCTGGTAGACGAACCGCAGCTGAAATGCTCACCGTCTTCGTAAGGCGTGTAGTCCACTCTGCAGGTCCCATCCGCCTGATCAGAGACGTAGGCGTCCGTGTTGGCGCCGGACGGGTTGGACACCTGGACCTTAATGTGGCTTCCCCCGGCCTTGTAGAGCGACCGGGTGTCGACCATGAAGTGGGTGGTGACCTCCCTCAGGACGCCTGCAGGGAAAAACACAGTCAGGCTGGAGGACGAGGAGAGTCAGGAGGTCCAGAACATCTGGAGGAGGAGCGACCCAAAACAGTCAACAGACCAAAGCAACAGGAAGATTCTGGAAACGAGATCCCAGAACAAGGTCCAGAACCAACAGAACCACCAGACACCAGACCACCAACCCGCCTGAATCATTCTTTCATAGTAAATATTTCATCGTCTGGTTAAACTGAGTTTTTCTCCATCTTTCTGTTTTTTCAGGATTATTTTTGCAAACATTTAATCAAATCAAGAATAAATCAGTGTAAATAATAAACAGTGAAAGTAAAGACCTGGAGAACTTTAAAAGTGCTGCTGAATTTATGGATCCAGTTTGGATTATTTACTGGCCTGCAACTGAAACCGGGTCATTCTGGATCCAGAACCTCATTGGAAACACTGAGCTCAGAACAGCAGAGAGCAAAACACTTACAAGGCAGGACGGGTTTGGTTTAGTTCTGAGCCATAAAATAAAAGGAACTGACAATAAAGATAATAAAAAGGCTTTAAAATTTAACCAGCGATAATAAGTGAGGCGACATTGGGTCGGCGCTGCTTCACCAAGACGGAGAACAGATTTCAGTCTGAGTTCATATGGTCAGCTCACAAACATTCATTATTCATTCATTATGAAAAACGATTGGTTCGTTGTTTTAATTTGTTCTGTCAGTTTGGGCTGAACTAGACTTTTAATTTGAAATTCCATTTTGATTCTCCAAACTGTCTAAAGGTTCAGTGAAGAAACAGGAAGCGCGTTGATTAGCTGTATTTAGTCCAGTCCTCAGCTTCTAGATGCATCTCTGCTCCAAAATGTCTGAATTCCCTCACAGCGATCATTCAGCTCTGCAATTGGCTGCTGGAGCGGTTTACTTGGTCCCAGTGTGTTTGAGCAGAGATGCCTGTAAAAGTTGCAGGATGGCTGAGGACTGGACTTGGTGACCCCGTTTCAGGATAAACCCAGCAGAAACCTTCCACTCAGGTTTATTTCACCACAATATTTATTCTCCCAGTGGATTTTGGTTTCATTACAGATTAAATCACCTCTTTGAATCTAAAATGAATGATGTAAAGCGGTTCACCTCTTGGCTCCACTCCGGGTCCGTACACCTTCACCCCGCTGGTGTCCACAGCCGGATCCACCTGCAGGCGGACTGGGAACGTTGGCACCGTGTGTCCTCCATACTTGATGGTGATGGAGTACATGCCCGGGCTCGGAGGCGTGTAGGTGATGGAGTACGTCCCGTCGCCGTGGTTCTGAACACAAACCTCCGCCTTGGATCCGCTGTCCGACACGATCTCGATGGTGAGCTCGGCCTCGCCGGCCGCAGAGCAGTCCACCGTGAAGGACCCGGCCTCATTGACCTTTCCCTGCTCCAGGCCGGGGCCACTGGCTATCACCTTGCTGGGGTCGAAGGCGGCCTGGACCGCGGCCTTGAAGGGCGAACCGGGGACGTGCTGCTCTGCAAACAGGATGTTGATGGTGTATTCTCCAAGCTCAGTGGGCAGGTAGGACACGGAGCACGATCCGTCTCCGTTGTCCTGGCATTCAATCTTGGCCTCACATGGACCTTCCACCGTCAGACCCAGACCGCCGGTTCCTGCTCCCTTCGTGTCGATGGCAAAAGGAGCCGGTTTGCCCACCAGGCCACCCTGAAGGCCAGGACCATAGGCTCGGACCTGGAGGTCAACACGCACAGGAAAAGGCAGCGAATAATGGACCAAATGGATGATTTTAGCTTCATAAACCTTAGAGTACTCCCAGAGTAAACTGGGATTAGAAGAACCACTCAGGAGAAAAGTTGGACCAGGTCAGAGTCCCTGAGACTTGTCCACATGTAGCCAGATCTTTAGAAACCATTTTCTCTGCCACATCGTTAAAAAATATATCATACACACGGGATGGGCTTCAGAAACGAGTTCATTCTCATGAATCAGCCCCACAGACTTGTATTAAACCTGCCACACCCATAGGGGGCAGTGTAGCAAAGCTAAAATCTGTCAGCCAATCAGATTGCTCCAAAACAACCAGCACTTCCCATTAGGAATCAAACATGGCGCCAGAAGGCTCATTGATGCCAGAATATTAGAATATAAAGTTATTAAATCACTAGATGACGTTGACGGGAATCATGTCTGTCTGTTGCAGAGTGTGATGGAACCTAAATCTCCAAACACTCATATCTCCACTTCAGTCAGTCTTTAGAAATCATAATTTTTAGTGATATTAAACAGAGTTTTTGTGTCAATGAAAGACTAAAATGAAATCGGCTACATGTGGACCTCAGGCAGTTGCGACAATCATCTTCACCTAAAGTTTCACCTCAGCTTCTTTTCTCCTTAACATTATTCCCTGGATCAACAGGAAAATGGATTTCATTCAGAGCTACTGAGGTTTTGTTGGGATCCAAAGGAGTTCCCTGGATCCTAGAAAGGTTTATCTATTCCCAGACTGAGACTGATTGATTGGTTCCTGACCTGGAGACGAGGCTCCTCCAGTGGAAACGTGACAGTGGTTCCTCACCTTTGAAGGGTCCGGAGGCATGACACCCTCCACAGTGAAGGGACTTCCGGGGACGGGGTTCCCATCGTAGCTGATGTCCACTCTGTATGGCCCTTCCTCCGTTGGAATGTACTTCACAGTGTGAACCTCATTGGCTGTCCCTGACTCCAGCTTGCTGGGGATTGGATGATGCAATGGAGAGGTGATCTTCACGTCCAGCTTGCCCTGACCGCCGGCACCTCGAGTCGTGACGGAGAAGTCCTGATCCACGCCAACGTCCACCTCTGCGGTTTGGACAGAGGCAGTAGGATGAGCTTCACTGTCCTTCATCTGCTTCCTGTTGGCAGCCGATTGCTGACATACTTACTGTTGTTGAGACCCTGAACTTTGACCTTGCTGAGGTCCAGAGGGGGGGCCACGGTGATGCTGAACGGGCTTCTGGGGATGGGGTCTCCTCCGTGGCAGACGGTGATGGACATGTTCCCCTGAGAGACACGGATTGTAGTTATCCATCGGTCGGCCTGAACTCCACCCTGACGACTGGGCGGGGCGTTACCTGCTGCACCGCTGTGTAGCGGACCGTGTACGAGTAGTCGTGGTTGTCAATGATCTCAAAGTCCCGGACAGCTTCGCCTTTAGCGGCGCCAATAAAATGGACCTCTGGTTTGGCTTTGCCGGCTCCCTTGGTGTAGATGGTGAAGTGTGTGGGCTTCCCAACCTCCACACCTGCTCAGGTAGCAACACATGCAGCATCACTGAGCTTCAGCTCTCACCATGCACAGACATCTTTGCGCCGGGGTTCAGCTCCTATGAAACAGACTCACCGGTTCTGTTCAGTCCCGGTCCCTCAGCTCTAACTTTAGCGGCATCGTGAGAAGGCTCCACCTTTATTCTGAAAGGGCTGATGGGAATTTCCTGTTTGAACATTCATTAGAGACATTAGCTTGGTTGAACCCAACAGGTCTGCAGAGGTGATTCACCTGCTGGGCTCTCACCTGATCCGCAAACAGAACCATGATGGTGTACTGACCCGGCCCCGGAGGCATGTACTTCACTGTGAACGTGTCGTTGTCGTTTTTGATGATGTCGAAGTCGATGTCCGCCTCCGCTGGTCCGACCACCCCGGGAGCGCACTTGATCCCGATGCTGACGTCACCTAGCAGGAAAAAACAGATTGTTGGTGGCGTTCAGGATTTAGATCACTCCAGTTAATCTGAATGTCTTCTGGCTTCACAATAAGATGTATTGTGGAAGTACAGGAAGTACAGATTAACCTCGAAGATCAGAGTCTGAAATGGACAAAGATCTGAAACACCCAAAGGTTTTCTTCTGCACATCTTGGATCAATGAGCAGAAACTTCCTGGAAAATCAGCATTCCCTTGACAACTTTTCCAGATAATTCAGCCAGACATTATAATGCTCTGCACATGTTGGAGACCGGAGGAAGGGCATGAACTAGGCGGGATTTTGGACCGTGTCTCACCTTGTCCAGCCTCACTGCAGTCCACTGTGAAGTATGTCGGCTCGTTGGCCTTCAGGCCTGTCTTCTCCACACCTGGACCATAGACTTTCACGTTCTCTGGATGGCTGCCTTCTCCTATTATCACCTAATCACCAACATTTGGACCAGAAACATTCTTTTCATTCTCAACTTTTATCTCAGGCCACAGCAGAGATTTAAAGAGAGCTTCAGGACTGCTGTAAGCCCCACACAGTGAGCGGCTAGCTACCCTGAAGGGGCTACAGGGAACGTTGACTTCGCCCCAGGTGATGATGATGGTATGTTTGATGGGTTTGGTGGGAATGTAGACACAGAAGTAGGTGCAGTCGCCATTGTCAGTGATCTGGATGTCGATGGGGAAGCCGTCTGCATCCTGGTGAGGAACCCACAGATTGAATCGTTTCTCCTCCACGGCGATGACAAGATGGCGGCCAGTTCAGGTTTTGGTTCTCACCTGAGCGTAGAGCCTCAGCTCTCCTCTGCCGGATCCGCTGGTGTCGATGGTGAAGTTGGCTGGCTTGTTAACGATGCAGCCCAGAGGCTCCAGTCCAGGGCCGTAGCATCTCACCTGAGGAGCAGAGGCAAAGCTCTGGTTTACAGAGAAACAGCTGAGGACCCAGGGAACCAGGGAGGTTCTGCTCAGACCTTGTCAGGAAACACATCGAGAGCCGCAGGGAGGATGTGAGCCATGAAGGGACTGTCCTTGATGTCCTCATCATCACATATGACATGGACGGCGTAGTCGCCCGGCTCAGTGGGCCAGTACCGGACGTCACACGACCCGTCGCCTTTATCGTCACACTCAATCTTAGCCTGTGAGGGCCCCTCGATGGAGAAACCTGCACACAGTCAGTCACAAATTTTGTTCTCAGGAAGGGGAACAGATGTGTGTTTGATACTGTAAAGTTCAGCTGCCACTCTATGCTGATGACATTATGCTCTGTTAGGAATAAAAACTAGTTCATCCTAATGAATTATTATATTCTTCACCAGTTTGCAGTGTTAATATTTTAGTCAGTGTTCTGTCAGCTTGGATCAGATGTGCCTGGAGGGTTGCTCTGACTCAGGATGAAGACATGCAGATGCAGAAGATCCCGTACTGACAGAGCATGCTCAGTAGGCAGCTGGTGGTAGCAGCAAACGATGTGGTTCAACAAACACCAACAGGAAATGGTGATGAAGAATCAGGAGCTGCTTCCTGTTGTCACACTTGATTTTAGCCTGAGAGGGCTACAATCTGCTGTGTGAGCCCGATGACGATGGCTTGGCCAGTTAACGGTTAAACGTCAAGGTGACGTTTAAAGCATGGAGAGGAAGCAGCAGCTTCAGGACCGCAGAGAGCTTAGCGACGGATCATTGGACTGAAAAGCTTTGGTGTTCTCCGGGTTTGAACTGGACGACGTACCAAGAGTTCCCACTTCAGTACCGATGGCCTCCACCACGAAGTCTGCGCTCTTCCCCACCATGCCAGTCTCCAGGCCCGGGCCCCAGGCCCTCACCTTCTGAGGCCCCGCCTCCGTGCTGACGTGGACCTCAAACGGGCTGAGGACGCAAACAGATGCGGAAATGTCAGGGTCGATGCTCCTCCTGGAGGCCCCCAGGGCACCGTACTGGGCCCTCTGCAGCGCAACATGAAGTCTATCATCCTCACCTGCGGGGGACGCTGTGTCCTCCCCATGTGATTGTAATGATGTACTTCCCTGCCATGACGGGGTAATAGTTACATTCATAAACGCCGTTTTCCATTTCCATCACCTTCACCGGTTCCTCTAGGCCTTCTGGGGAGGAAACACAAAAAACTCACCGCCAGGGGAATAAATCAGCTGACAAATAGAAACTCATTAAAAATGTAAAATACTGTAAATGTGAAAAACTGAATAGACACCAGTTCATAATTATTTATAATAACTGTTCCAATAATCTGGTTTAATCTGAGGTGTTCCTTACTGGGGCCCTTCACGGCGACCTTCAGCTCCCCGCCGCCGCCTCCCTTAGTGTACACTTTGAAGTCGGCCACTTCCTTCACCCTCAGGCCCTTCTGCTGCAAACCCCGACCCGACGCTCTGCAGGCGTTCGGGTTGCAGGCTGTCAGAACCACAGGGAGACATGTTCAGGTACTGGTTAGACTGGGACAGTAACGCAGACCAGTGCCTCTCTCCATCCACACAGGAAGCAGCGGTTTAATGGAGCTGAAGCCAAAACAAAGAGAGCAAATGGTTCTGGAAACGTTTTAAAGATCCGAAATGTTACAATGACAGAACCAGCAGGAAGCATTAAATCCTGAAGCCTGGAGACAGTTAGCGGTTAGCAGTTAGCAGCTAGCGTAAATCTAGAGGAGAGGAGAGACCCAGGTGCGTGATGATCATGATGAATGTTTGATCATTTGTAGCAAAGGATGAATCTGCAGGTAAAAATCCTTCAAACATCAACATGAGAAAAGCTGAACAACAATACAGAGCAGGATTGATCAATTATTGATGAACTGATTAATAACTGGACAGTAAAAGGTGATTAATAGCAGATTTACAGAATGTGACGCAGGAGAAGCTAACACTGCCAGCAGATGAGTTTTGAGCGAACAAATTTACAGATAAAGAAGATTTTTTATTAGATGTAGAATGTTTATATTTTTCTACAGTTTTGGCTTCATTGCTGCTGCTGTTTATCCCAGTTAACGGTTAATCGGTTATTAAATTAGTTGATGATTATTTCAATAATTGATTCATCCGATTAATCGTTCAGTTCTTCAAATAAAGTTAAAGTCAGTTTTAAATCTTCTGATTTTGATAAATGTTTGTTAGAAGGAGCTGAAACAGCAGAAGTTTTTGTTATTGAACTGACTGAATTGTGAAAATCTGATATTTTATATCTGATGTTCTATATCATCATAATATTTTATTTTACGACCAGCTTCAGATTTGATCCAGAGTTTCTAATGACCAGCAGCTGATCTAAGATTCATCTTAAACTCATCCAGGCTCCCGTTTCCTCCATTCATTTAATTTAAGGTTAGCATGCAGTTAGTTTTATACATAAAGATTTGGTTGCATACATTATTTTGCTTGCATAATGATGAATTACGTAAATAAAGACAATTAACCAGAGAATATAGAGACCCACAGGAAACTAAGCAAACCATTAATCTGAACAATTCAGGTTTAATAATTATATTTTTCTGAAGCTGTTATAGTTCTGGTTATTAACTCAGACAATATTAACATGGAAACATGAGATTGAGCCCAGAATGTGAATAATTAGGAACCATTCCCTGCAGAAGTGGAGAATAGAAAGGAATGAACATGTAAAGCGGCCATCCACAGCCCCAGGGGGCGCTACATTCACTCTGTTCCTTATAGAAAGAAGAGGCAGCTCAGGAGGAAGCAGCACATGCTGTGAGGAACCTTCCCAGCGCCAACAGCCAGAACCAGAACCAGTTACCCCCCCCTCCTCCCCTTTACTAACTTGGTCGCCTGGGTTTTGGCGGCGTGGGTGGGGGGGCTCTCCTGCTCTTTTCTGAGGGTGGGGTACGTATGGACTGGGGTACAATCTGCACCGCAGGGTCGGGAGGAGGGGCGCTCTGCGAAACTGGAGGAGGGAACAACAGGCAGGATGAGGACAGGAACCTCCAGACCTGTAGGTGGCAGCACCACCGCACTGGAAGAACTGCAACAGTCACTGGAACCTCATATTAAAGGTCCAATTCTGACAAGCAAACATTTAGTCACAGTGAAATATTTGGAGCTTCATGCAGCAGGAAGACGCCTTGGTTCCTGTTGCTGCTACTTAGCATTGAGAGGCTAAACTCACCAGTGACGTCATCATATAATGATAAGATAATTTATATTGGTATTTTCACCCTGTGGTTTGTACTATAAAGTATTTATTTTTCATTTAGCTTAACCAATTTTTTTTTCTTCAAAATCGTGGAATTTTGCATTTTCCCATTCAAATGCTCAGAAGTGCAGCAGGTGAGGCAGCAGCGAGCTGAGCCTCACCTGGGATTGATCAACCTCTGGCTAACTGCACTGACTGCCATTCTATGCTCCTCCTGTCTGTATGTTGCCAATAAAATGGTTAAACATTTAATATATGAACTGATTTTCCATTAATTAACTTATGTATATAATGTACAGTGTTTGTTGTCACCAACTGTGTGTGTAACGTGTTTCCTGTGCTGAGCAGCGATCAGAAACCAGAGAACAGATTGGAGGTGAGGCAGGCAGTTCTCTGGCCTCATGGCAGGGGGCGCTCATGATCCCAGACATTGTGACTCCACAGCGGCAGAGTAAGAGACAGAACCAGCCAGCCAGCCATACAGTAAAGTGCAGCGATATATTTATAGTTTTCTCCTCTCTTCCAACGTCTACATGGATGACTACATTTCTACACTTAAAGTTTAAACAGTTTTCTTAACTGGATTTTCAATCGAAGCAAGAAATAATAACTAAAGGAAGACCAACACTGAGCTGAAAGGTTTGCTTCAAACTAGGAGACTGAAAGACTGGCTTTGTGGATGTCCTGCTAGAAACGTTTTCCTTCCTTCCTCCTTTTCTCAACTTGTGTGGATTACAGACTTGGCTTTGGATGAACTGATATTTTTGTGCAGAATGAGCGGCGCAAGGACTTCATTTATAAGTAAAGGTAAGACGGCAATAACATTTTTTTGTTTAATTTATTAATAAAATGTGCGTTTTGTGGGCTACAGTTTGTATGTGAAGAATGCAGAAAAGAAACTTGACCCACAAACTGCTGTTAGCTTAGCTAATAGCAGCGGTAGCTGTAATCTACCACAGCGTCATTTATTAATAATCGCAAAAATAAACATTAAGCCTAAAACAGTACTACTATAACAGACTAGATGTTTTGTTTTTTATGTGGGAAATATTTGAGTTTTTTTGGTGTTGAATCCTGAAATATAGTGACGTTGTTGTCAGTTTCTATGGCAACGAGTCCGCGCTTAGCAGAGAGAGAACGAAGTGGTTTGGAGTTTTACTATGTTTCTGTGGAGCATAGCACGAAATTAATAATATTTACATTTCCAAGTTTTAATGAATTAACAGAATTATTCTACCGCAGCAGCGCGGTTATCTATGGACAGCATGTAAAAGAAAAGTCTTTTTGCCTCCAGCGCGAAATGTGAACAATAACATGCAGCCGGTCTACATTTGTAAATCTAATTATTAGGTCAGTGTCTTATCAGCTATAAACCTCACCGCACGTCACTGAAACTCCCCCAGAAGCTCCTGATGCTAAACTCCATCTCATGTTTTCATGTTGACCCCAGAGGAAGAACTAGCCATCCCCTCCGTCTGTAGCCGTAAAGATGGCCGCCGCCTCTGGATGGACTATAAAGTTGTTGAGAGCCACAGCCCGGTCAGCAGACGAAGGAAGCTGATAAGACGCTAACAGCAACGGCCTTTAGTGGAGCACCGACTGCAGCTTCTGACCCGGTTCTGTTGGGATGTTGGACCAGGAGCAGTGTGTTGTGATATGATGCGTTCACTGACTCAGACTGCTTTCATCACTTCATTATTATCATTTTCAGACGTTGTTTAGATTTACCGTCTGTCTTCTTCTGCTGCTGAATCCTGACGCAGGTTTGATAAAATGCGACTAACGATCGCTTGACTTTTAGCTCCACATCTGGAAGAGGAACAGATAAAACCAGGTCCTTCTTTTTTCTGTGACAAGGTCGGATTTGAGTCGCTTTGGCCGGCTGAGCGAACATGTTCTGTCTTCTGGTTGTTTCAGACAAGGTCTAACAGATTCCAACAAGCTGAGAACAAATCCAGGAAAATCAACCAAATGCAACCACAGCAGTCAGGAGGAGTCGAACTCTGACTTCTAAACTACGAGGCAAACCTTTATCCAGACAGACAGCCGCAGGTCAGGACAGAAACCAAATCCCATGTTTGACTAAGATACAGAAAGTCTCCAGAAGAGACGATGGTGAGACGGACGGAGACAGACAGACGGAGGAGGACTTGTTCCCAGAACAGAGCCACGTTCTGCTCTGCAGTGGAGAGAAAGAGTTGAGCTGAGAAGAAATAATCTGGTTTACTCAGCCTTCACTTGCAGTCATGAGATCCGGATCAGGATCGAGGTCCAGAAGGAACGACCCGGTTCCAGCTTTAAATCGGGGTCCAACTGAAGCAACATGTCTGGTTCAGACTAAACTCTCAAACTGGGAGAAAACGCTTCAGACGTTCCCGGTCCAAAATCTCAGCCACCAAAAATCAGGACTGCAGGTCAGCTCATCAAAATCAAGATGTCTGTCCCGACCCAAACTAACAGAACTCTGCCTAGTTAAGGTGGGTCGACACCGGAACCAGTTCTGATCAATTCCTCGAGCTCTGGGAATTCCCAGCAGCTTCGCCTCTGGAACCAGACCAGAACCAGAGATGGAACGTCTCGACCCAGCAGAGTCTGGTTCTGAGAAACCAGAAGTGGATCCAGACTCCTGGTTCTGATTTTCAGAACCCAAAGAGCCCAGTCCAAACACAGACTGTGGAAAGTGAGGTTATGGTCAGGAAAGGATGAACATGAATGTTTATGAACAGGGGATTCTGGAACAAACCTTCAGAGATGCTGACAGTGAAAGGACTTCTGGGAATCTGCTGCCCAGCAAAGGTCACACAGACGGTGTGAGGGCCCTCCAGGACGGGGACATAGGTGCAGCGGAATACACTGTCACCTCTGTTCTCCAGCACAATCTCCACTGTGTCCCTCCGGCTGTTGGAGTCCACGATGATGACGCCTACGTCCCCGGCTCCCGCCCCTGGGGGACAGAGACAACAAGAGGACTTTTCACTGGACAAAGGATGTGATTGTTCCAGTAGACGATGCTCTCGTGTTCATATCAGGACGTCTGCTAGGGAAGCTACCTGCGGTGTAAATGTCGAAGTACGTGGGTTTGTTGGCCACGTTCCCCATTGGCTGCAGTCCGGGCCCGCGGGCCTGGACCCTGGTGGCGTCGCCCAACGCCCTGGAGATGTTCACCAGGAAGGGGCTTCTGTCTATGTCCTGGCCGGCAAACAGCACCTTGACCTGGGAGGAGGAAACCTTTAGGCCGTTAATCTGCAGCAGCAGAGTTCTAGAAACATCTGTAGGAAACCCTGAAGCTGGTGGAGACACCAGGATAACTCAGCGGACGTGAAGTTTGATCAGAGTTGTTCTGTGGATCTGACTAACTTTAATGCAGGAGCCAGTGGAGTGCACCGCTTACTAAATACTAGCTATGCTAACCCTAAGGAGCTTATCATATCTGTAATTTAAAATGTCATTTAGGACAAGTCAAGCTTGCTAAAAGTTTTCAAAGTTAGCAAAAGCGCTAAGCTAAAAATTAGCTCTGCTATTAGCGGACTAGCTGATGCGTTCCCACTACTCCCAGATCTTTCAGAGTGTGGCTGGCTGAATTTACAGTTTATCAATTATGAAGTTTTAAAATATTTACTTTCTTTGGCCCAAACTTCTAAACTTAAAGTAACTCTGGAGCCTGAAGCAGCCGAAGAGCCGCTGCTGCCATAAATGAAGCATGTCATGGTTTCATTATCAAAGTATCGTGCGTTCTCTTCACCTTATGATGACCCTCCACCTTGGGCAGGTACAACGCAGAGTAGGTCCGGTTCCTGTCGTTGTTGGGAATCACTCGGGCCTGACAGAACCAGATACAGAATGAATCTCGGCTCCTTGGCCGGACAGTGGCTGTGTGGCGCTCCAGACCTCCTCGGTGTGTCCCTCCGGATCCTCCACGTACACCAGGACTTCCCCCATTCCGGCCTCCACCGTCTCCACCAGGAACTCTGCTGGCTTCAGGACCGTGTTTCCTCGAGCCTCGATACCTGGAGCAACAGAACCATTTGAGGCCGGAGCAGCGGCATGTTGCACCAATCTGCATCTCCATCAGATTTATAGTGAAGGGCCAACATCTGGACACAGCAGGACTTTTCATTACAATCTTAGAATTATGAGAGGCAGTTAATTTATACAGAAATATTCAGATTTAATGGCTGCTGAAAGAACCACATACTCCTATTGATTATTCAAAGAGGACTGTATGTAAATATATGAGCTCAGGTGAGATGGAGCTGAAGCTTCACCAGGAACTGATTCACCTGATGAGAGACGAAAGATTAAGTTTTCATTCCAACTTCAGTTTCTTCATATAAAATGTTTCTTTTAGCTCAACGTGTCTCTATTTATTCATTTCTGGGCCTGGAGGCTCTGCTTGTGTCTGGGAGGTCGGGGCAGAACAGCACCACAGCACAAAACCTCCACCATGAACAGGAAACCAGCCACAACCTGAAGCTGATCAAACCGTTTCCCCTGGTTCTGGTCGGCGTTGCCTACCTGGACCGTAAGCTTTGGCCCTCTTGGGGTGCAGCGTCTTGGCCCTGAGCGGCGCGCCGGGCTTCAGCTTGGCCTTGGGGAACTGGGACAGGTAGGTCATGACGGAGTGCTCGTCCACGTTGGGGTCAACGATCTCCTCTGGAGCGATCACCTGGACGGGCAGAACCACGACAACACCTGAGGGTCTGACTGGAGGCCCAGAGGAGGACCAGTCTGACCAGTACAACCAGAGCAACCAAATCAACCAACCAGTCTGACCAGATCAGCCAGTGTGACCAATATAACCAGTACAGCCAGGAACTCCAGCAGCTCCATGGACTACAGGCGGTTTTGGCTTTAATCTGGGATTTAAACTGGATCAATGGAGGACAGACTGGATCTCATGATGGGACATTTATCTGGTCCGGTCAGGAACACCTGCAGAACTTCCTGCTTTCCAGCCAATCAGAAGGCGGCGTAACGTTACCTGTGGGACTCCCAACCAATCGTCGGCCTGCTGCATGGCCTCCCTAGCGTTTTCCACCGGCTGACTGGGATCCCAGCTCTCCCAGTCTGGACACAGACCTGGAGGTGGCAGAGGAAACATTTCAGATGAATCAGCTCAGTCCTAACCGGTCCCCAGTAGCTTTTGAACTGGTCCCTGTCCCTACCAGGAGCACAGTTGTCCACCAGCGCTCCCAGTGCCTTGCCGTCCCTCCAATCCCGGTGGAAGTTGGTGATGGGCAGCTGGGGCACCTTGTTCTGGATCCAGCCCAGCAGCCGCTGCTTGGGCGTCAGCTTCCTGGCGTCCTCATCGTCCTCGTCCTCCCAGGTCGGCATGGAGATGGAGTAGTGCAGGATGAGCGTCCAGATCAGACCCAGGATCAGCTTCAGGTTCCCGTCCACGATGGCTTTGGAGTCTGGGGGACAGAAGGGACGTAGGAGGATATGGGTGGGGCAGAGAGGGACAGGGGGGGCAGAGAGGGGCAGGAAGAGACGTCAGTCAGCAGGAACATCCAGTTTCCAAACCTTTCATCCTTTTTCCTTTTTCTGTTATTTTTCCATCTCTTTTTATTTAACGTCACAATAGCAACAAGAATCAAAGGCACTGAGGAAATTAAAGCAGTTGATCATGAAGATCATGAGTTTTTATGAAGTGGATGTTGGATCCCAAACGTCGACGTGACGTTAGAGAATGGTTCCGGCTGCTGATCTCAGGGAGTTTTCCAGGAACATGTGAGACTAGTTAACGAGCTGCTGGAAGGATTCTGATGTCAGGAAACCGTCTGTGGGACGAGATCGCTCCTCTGACATCATTGACCCACTTCCTGCTGCACATCAACCAGACTTTCAATTTTCTGTCACTGAGTGGAAAAGTTTGATCCAGCAGCGGCGGTGAAGTCATGGCTGGGCCAGGAATGAGTCACGTTAATAGGAAACACACAGGGAGGGATCTGGGGGACGCCATCTGCAGAGGGCACAGTGAGGTCATGATGAGGTCACGATGAGGTCACACTGTCAGACTCAGCAGGTTCTGCTGAGAACTGACAGCAGGAAACCAATTTCCAGTTGCTTCCCAGTGGTTCCAGTATATAACACCAGTCTGGTCTCTGGAAACCTGCAGTGACTTAAATGATCTGATACCTTCGCTGCAGGAGACAGAGCAATGATCACTTATATAGCAGACTGGAGACCAGTGGAAACCAGTAGAACGCAGTGGAAACATCAGAAGCCCTCCAGACTCCATGTTTGTCTCCGGCTGTGGGCGGAGCTCAGTCACTGCGGATACTCTCTACTATCAGCGGCTCAGGATTCTCCGTTTCCAGCCATGTTTTCCATCAGAGGCTCCAGAGATCTGCTGTCAGCAGGAAGCCGCACATTTCCTGCTGCCGCCACACCGTTTCTGGGTCAGAACCGCTCCAACCGGGCCTTCCTGTCGGCAGGAAGTAGGAAAACCCGGAGCGGACTCTGCTGTGCCTCCAGGCTCTTCCTGAGCTGAACAACGAGCCGTTTGATCCGTTATGTCACTGGCCGCTGGTCGCCAACGGTTATCAAACAAACACACTGCAGAGGAACAGGGGGGCCCGACCTCACCGTGACCCCCATGACCCTGCCGACCCCCCAACAGGCCCAGGGAGGAGCAACGTTCAGACTTCATGGTCGGTTCTGAGCTTCAGGTTCCAGCTGGAACCGGACCGGACAGACCCGGGACATCTGACCCGGTTCCAGACCGGGTTCTTCCTCCGGTCTGGAACCCAAACCCCTTCAGCAACATTCCTCAGAACCAAAGCAGCCAATCAGAGCAGAGCTGAGCAGCAGAGTGGGCGTGGCCACAGCCTGAATCGGCGCTCTGTCTGCTGGCCTCGGCATGACAGTCAGCAGATCTTCATCATGAGGAAGACCAGCTGCTGCTGCTGGCAGAACCGGTCCGGACCAGAACCTAACCCTGGCCAGGAACTGGTTCCTGACTCTGTTCAAAGTGCTCTGAATGAACAGTTCTCGGTTCTGAACCATCAGGCACTAAATCTCCCAGCAGATCCAAAAACCAACCGGGTCTTTAGGTTCCTCGCCCAGACATGGTTACCATGGAGACGACCTTGGGAACAACCCCAAAGCTACATGGCGACATGTGATCTCTGGTTGCCATGGTTACGGTCACCTGTCTGACACCTGTCCATCTGCTGGTTCTGTCCTGCATGTGTTCAGCAGCTCCCGGGACCAACAGAACCAGCGACCCGATTTTGACTCAGTTTCTCAGGCAGCAGCTGCAGCAGATCAGAAGAACCGGGTCCCGGACCTGGTACCAGGTCCCTCTGATGGAAATGTGATTTAAATCGACTCAAATGAAAAAACGAAATGAAGAGAAAAACTAAGAGCAGAGCAGCAAACAGGAATTATTCTGCTGTTAAAAACTAAATAGGAAAATAGAAATAATAAAGTAGAAAATCCAGAAGAAAAGGAAATGTGGGATTTAATGAAATGATCAAAATGTTTTGAAATTTAGACTCTGACTGCTGAGCAACAGAACCTTAACGAGCTGCTGCAGCTGATTGGCTGGACTCTGGAAGGGGAATTGGCCGGACTGGGCCTCAGCCCGCCCGGACCAGAACCCGTCCCGCCTGCAGTCTCCATGTTCCACCTGAGCTTCTCTACAGGAACTCCAGCTTCCTCCCAGAGTCTGACACATGGCTGCTAAGCTAACAGAGCTTTAATGTCTGTGTGGACCAGAGTCCATGTGGACCCGCTTCTCAGGTCCAACAGAACCAACAGAACTCTGATCAGTTCTCAGTTCTTGGTCAGCTTCACAGGAAGTCCCAGTGAGTCACAGATCCAAAATAAGCAGCGTGTGTGTGTGTGTGTGTGTGTGTGGGTGTGTGTGTGTGTGTGTGTGTGTGAGTGTGTGTGTGTGTGTGTGTGTGAGTGGGGGGGTCCTGGCTTCAGATGGACATTCCTGAGCTCTGACTGCTGCAACACATGGCAGCCATTACTCTGACAGACAAACACGAACCGACAGAATTAGAAAATACAAGAATGGCTCTGCAGGCAGGGAACCCTGACCGGGTTCTGGAGAGCAGAGCGGATCCAGAACCCGGCAGGAGGCCGGATGGGAACCAAACGGAAGCTGCCAAACCAGCAGAACACAGAGAAGTAAGCCTTGGCGGTTCTGACAAAGTCCAGAAAAATGAGACCCAGAGAGGAATCAGAACATCCTGAAGCAGAAACCCGAAAAGTTCTGAAGGGAACCTCAGGAACCGGAAAGATGTTCTGAAACGTCTTTCCAAAAAAACCATCCAGACGATGGATTAAAGAGAGAAACATGAAGTTTACTGAAACAACAAGAAACCCAGAGAGAATGTAGAAGAAACAGAGCAGCAGACAGTCTGGACCCGACCAGCAGGACCAGAATCTGGAAAAGGCTGAAACTTTCCATTATGTACACTGTAAAAACACCTCAGGCCACTGGAAATAAAAAAAGAAACTAAATTTTCAGCAGGAGGTTGTTGTAAGTCAATTTCTCTCTGGTTCCACTAGCAGATTAATCTGTTACACTTTTTTTTTCATGTTTCAAGTGAAATAAAATATGAACAAGTTATTGACTTGAAACCAGCTGTAAGTTAGTTTCATCTAGTTGCACTAGAAACCAGAGTAAAATACTTGCCTGGAAAAATCCAGATATCAAAATATAGAAGCTTTTTGAAAAATAAGGGGAAAAGCAAAACAATGCTAAAAATAAAAATGTAGAAACAAAGTGAAGAAAAAGCATAAAGCAACAGGAAACTCCAGAAACCAAAGCAATCCAGATAAAGACATGATTTACATGATTTAACCATCCCAACAAATTTAGGACCTAAATTAAAATAGATTTTTTTATGTATATTTAAAAGAAAATCCAGAAATGATCCAGAAGCCGTGAAATAATGAAAGATCTAAATAAACTAATAAAAGCAAAAATTTTACAATTTTAATCCCAGAGACACAAAACCTCCTGTTTCTGATTCTGGCACTTTATCAAACTGACTCTGCTGCTAATCCCTGGGGGCCAGAGGGTGCATGGGGCCCCAGGCCCCCAGCAGCTGAGAGCGGCCCTGCCGATGCCTTCAGCTCCGCGAGTCTATTTTCAGCAGCAGAGCTCAGCTGTCCTGCATCAATCAGCTCCAGGGCCGCCTGGGGGCCCAACGGGGCCAAACTAGAGGCTCCCAGCAGCTGCAGGCCCCTCCTCTGGTCCTGAGTCAGCAGAACATCTGCAGTTTGACTTCCAGAGGAACGGAGAAGTTCTCCTCCAGAACCAGAACCAGAACCTCTCCTAGAGTCTCCTGAAACACGTTCACTTCCTCAGAGACAGAACATCTAGAGAACCAGAACCAGAACTGGCCAACAGCCTGGACCAGTTCTCCAATGGGTCCAGGATCCAGTTGGAGAATCTCAGACATCTACGACCCTGAGGAACACCAAGCAGATCTAGAACATCTAGAACAGGTGTCAAACTCCAGTCCTGGAGCCTTTAGATGAGCCTCTGCTGCTTCACCTAAACAGAATAATCAGGTCATTAAGGTTCTGGAGAACCGATCCACACCAAGAGAAGGTGATGGAGCCATTTCATTCCAGGGTTTTGTTCTGTGGCTCATCTAAAACCTGCAGGACAGCGACTGGAGGCCTGGAGTTTGAGACCCCTGAACCCTTCGTTTGCTTCGTTTCTGCGGTTGAAAGTTTCAGAGGTTTTAAATCAACTGGAACCTTCTGGAAGTTCTGTGAGGATCCAGAACCTCCCAGACCCTATGACCTGCTCAGGTTCTTCCAGGTGATCCAAAAACCCGGAGAACCAAGGAACTGGAGGAAGGTTCTGGTGACCTCTGGATAAATCCAGAACCTTCCAACACCCTGCCCCCAGCAGCCTTTGTCCGGACCTCCAGAACCGGGCCGTTCTCTCACCAATGGACACCAGCTTGATGTGCTCCCGCTCCAGGAACTCCAGCGCCACGGACACGTTCTCCAGCTTCATCTGCCGGAAGTTGGGCCGCAGGTGGTACTTCCGGTACATCTTCTTCTGGCTCAGCACCTCCAGCAGCCCAATGAGCTTCAGCCCGTCGCTCAGGTCCCTCTGCAGGTCCGCGATCCGCCGGTTGAGCCCCTTCAGGTGCTCGTTGCACCACCTGGTGAAGGTGTTCTGCTGGATCTTCTTCCACGGCGCGTCCTCCGCCAGGTCCTTCTCGGTGGCCGGCATCTCCTCCTCCTCCTCTGCGGTTTCTGCGGGGCTGAGGAAGAAGAGCTGCTGCGGCTCCAGGAAGCCGCTGTTCTTCATCATGCTGCGCGGGTGTCACACGGGCTCGGACCGGGTCGGAACCGAGGAGGAGGAGGAGAAGCGCGGCGGCGGGGACAGAGCCAGGATCAGAGTCCGACAGCTGGGTTCGGTCCGCGGGGAAGGTCCGGGAAAAGTTCGACTCGGTCCGGAGGAAGAGGCGCCGAGTGCGGGGCAGCGGTTCGGTTCGGACGGAATGGACTCGGTTCGGACTGACCCGCAGGAGTAGGGAGCTCCGCGTCACTCCGCTGGACCCCCAGGAATGACCCCTCCACACCCACACCATGACCTCACCATCAGGCAGCAGCTGATTGGTCCGCGGCAACCCGGGGGGCGGGGCCTGCCCCCCCCCCCAACACGATCCAACCCGGGACTCCCGTCCCGCTGACGCCCCGCGTATTTTTAGAGTCTGCAGCTTGTAAAGAGTAGAGAGGGGACCAATCAGAGGTCAGAGACACCGAGGGGACCAATCAGAGGTCAGAGACACCAAGGGGACCAATCAGAGGACAGAGACATGTCCACAGGTTGTCTTCAGAGACAGGGAACTAATTTATAAATTAAGCTGATTAATTTAAACTTGTTGAGCCTCTAGAACCAGTAGAACCAGTGGGTGGAGCAGTAGAGCCTCCTGCTGGACCACCTGGAGAACTACAACCTGGATCAGGACAGAGGTGTGGACACACCCACAACCGGACCGGTCAGATGATAACCTTCCTGGGTCAGAACCGGTCCGGACCCTCGGTGAGTTTCCTGCCTGCAGGGGCCGCAGAGGAGGTTCTGAACCGGACCTTCCTCACTCAGAACCACAGAACTGGGTCAAACCGGGTCTAACCACCAGAACATGACAGAAAACTCAAAGTTTCGTTGAATTTATTACAATTGATCTGAAATCACAGGAAGTCACAGGAAACAATGACAGGAAGTGCAAACAGCAAGAACATAAACTATCAAAATAAAATACAGTAAAAAAACAACAAATAAAAATCAGAAACCAGGAAAATAACAGGAAGTCTGAGCAGCGCAGATTGATTTACAAAGTGCTTCAATTAACGCAACATGAAGCAACGCAACATGAGGCAACGCAACATGAAGCAACGCAACATGAGGCAACGCAACATGAAGCAAAGCAACGTGCGACAGCAGGTTTGCTCTTGGCAACCTGATCGGTTCTGGTGAAATAAAACATAAAAAGGTTCTGGTCTGATTCTTCTGGACCAGGAAAATCCAGATTTGCAAAAAGTTCTGATGCTGGAAACCAGAAACAGAAAGTTCCTTTTTACTGGTGTGATGTCAGAGAGTCCAGACCAGGTCCATCAGAACTCATCCAGAACATTTCCTCAGGTCAGCCGCCAGCTTGTCCACCTCGGCCTTGGAGACGAAGCGAGGACGGCGGCGCACGCTCCGCTTGGTGTGGTGCTTGGGGTTCCTCTGGTACATGTCTGCAGGACAGAGGGAAGGTTCAGTCCAGAGAGGACAGGAACCATCAGAACTTCTACAGACCACGGTACGGCCATATGCTGACGACACTCTCACTGTCTGAACGTCTGAGCAACGATCAGGTCAACCTGCTGAAGACCAGGTCAGAGCAAAATCGGCCCCAAAACCCCACCGTGGCTTTAAGGTTCCCTTCATATCTCTGATGTGTTTATCAGAACCTCTACAGGTCCAACAGAACTTAGATTTCCTCTGGTTTCACGCAAACTCCTGTGCATCAGGACAAGTCATTAATAAAACACCTGATTGTGTTGAAGCTCTTCTGGACTTTGGGTCGGGCCTTAGAGCCACCAACCTGTGCACACGTTCCCTTCATTAACTGGGATGAGAGTCCAAACCACAGTCTCACTGTCCAGACTGTGGTCTGGACTCCCTGGTCCAGACTCAGTGGTCCAGACCCGATGAAGAGTCTGGACCAAGTGATGGACAGCCGGCGGTACCTCTGAAGGAGACGAAGTAGACCCTCTGGCCTTTCACCACCTGGACTTCACTTTCTCCAGAGACGAAGGCCTCCTCCACGGTTCTAGACGCTACTGAAGTGGACCGCTGCTTCTCATCCTGACGGAACCAGGACATGTCGTTATAACCTGAAGACCGGCCGAGACGGTCCAGAACGTCGGGCCGACTCACCGGCTGCCCGTACTCCAGCCAGCCGCCCCGCTCCGCCCGGCAGTACCACAGCCACTGGGTGGTCAGGCTGTAGTGGGGCGGCCTCCTCACCCAGGAGACGGTGGACAGACGGCGGACGGGCATGGACTCCATCGTCATGGTGACAAAATCCACCCGCTGATAGTCCGAGCTGCAGAACAAGAGGCGTTGAGAGGCGACTCGGCGACCCGGGAGCAGACCTCAGGTGAGCCTCACCTGTGAGTCTTAGCCGGGTCGCAGTAATCCCGTTCAATCTCCTCCATGTTCTCCAGGTCCGACCAGCACCGGCCATCATAGACCTCCCACTTATAGGGCAGGTGGAAGTGGACCTGGCGGCAGCTGTCTGCACAGAAACATGGACTCTGAGACCGGCGCTCTGCTGCCACCTGCTGGTCACCACAGCAGCTGCATGTGGAGGAACTCACCCCGGAACCTGCAGCTGTTCCTGATGAAATGCAGACAGATCTCCTCCGTCTCGTCTGTCTGGGCCGCTTTACAGAACCGATCAGAATCTGGGTCTGACACACAAACAGAACATTTCATCACCTGAACAGCAGGAGGCGCTAAAATCCCCTTTACACACCTTATGCTAGATTTTGATCATTTCAATTTATGTTGATTTCTAAGCAATTTTTTCTCACATTTTATGGGATTAATTTAGTCTTTCTTGTATATTTATGAACTTTTCTAAGTTAGAGTTAGATTTAATTTTTTTAAATTATTATTTTCCATACAGAACAAAAAGCCTGTGGCGATAGTTCATGATGAACAGCTCTGTTCATGTTCTGGGCTTTGGTGAAACTACAGACTTTGATCTCTGCTGAACATCTGATGTTCAATCAGGCTGAGTTTGGTCCACTAGGGGGCGCCGTTTGGAAAACATTAACAGCAGTAATCTGTTATCAATCAATCAATTCAATCAATCAAATTTTATTTGTATAGCACATTTCAGCAGCAAGGCATTTCAAAGTGCTTTACATCATTACAAACACAGAATCACAATGCAACATAGAATCAATCATTAAGTCAAGTTCCATCAATAATTGATTACATTTCAAATACAATTCTAAACAGGTGGGTTTTTAGTTGAGATTTAAAAGAAGTCAGTGTTTCAGCTGTTTTACAGTTTTCTGGAAGTTTGTTCCAAATTTGTGGTGCATAGATGCTGAAAGCTGCTTCTCCTCATTTGGTTCTGGTTCTGGGGATGCAGAGCAGACCAGAACCAGAACCTGAGAGGTCTGGAGGGTTGATACAACAACAGCAGATCTTTAATGTATTGTGGTGCTAAGCCGTTCAGTGATTTATAAACTAACAACAGTATTTTAAAGTCTATTCTTTGAGCTACAGGGAGCCAGTGGAGGGACTTTAAAACTGGTGTTATGTGCTCTATCTTCCTGGTTTTAGTCAGAACGCCAGCAGCAGCATTCTGGA
The DNA here is from genome assembly GCF_003331165.1 of Xiphophorus hellerii. Taxonomy (NCBI): domain Eukaryota; kingdom Metazoa; phylum Chordata; class Actinopteri; order Cyprinodontiformes; family Poeciliidae; genus Xiphophorus; species Xiphophorus hellerii. The sequence goes on along the minus strand of NC_045688.1, from coordinate 388,851 downwards.
TCAGCTAGGGTTAGGGTTAGCTTCATAGACCTGTGAAGACGCTGTTGCAATAATCAACACGACTGAAGATGAACGCATGGATGAGTTTCTCTAGATCTGGCTGAGACATTAGTCCTTTAATCCTGGAAATGTTCTTCAGGTGATAGAAGGCCGACTTTGTAACTGTCTTTATGTGGCTCTGGAGGTTCAGGTCAGAGTCCATCACTACTCCCAGGTTTCGGGCTGATCGCTGGTTTTCAGTTGTAATAACTGAAGCTGTGCGTTGACTCTAGATCTATAACTCTAGATCGTTCCTCTTTAGGTCCAAAAATAATAACTTCAGTTTTGTTTCTGTTCAGCTGGAGAAAGTTTTGGCACATCCACACATTTATCTGTTCTAAGCATCTGTTCAGTGATTGGATGGGGTCAAAGGTCACCTGGTGACATCGTAATGTAGAGCTGTGTGTCATCTGCATAGTTATGGTAGCTAATATTATTTCCTGTTATAACCTGAGCTAGTGGGAGCATATAAATATTGAATAAAAGGGGCCCTAGGATTGAACCTTGGGGTACCCCACATGTGACCTTTGACCTCTTTGATGAAAAGTTTTTAATTGAAACAAAGAAATCCCTGTTCTTTATGTAGGATTCAAACCAGTTAAGCACTGGACCGGAGAGTCCGACCCAACTCTCCAGTCGATTCAGTAATATGTCATGGTCAACACTGAGGTCCAACAGAACCAGCACTGTGGTTCTGCCACAGTCCGTATTTATATGGATGTCATTGAACACTTTGACTAGGCCAGTCTCTGTGCTGTGGTAACCATGGAAACCAGACTGGAAGGAGTCAAAGCGGTTGGTTATAGTTAGGAAGCTAGTTAATTGTTTAAAAGCTTTTTCAATAACTTTGCTGATGAATGGGAGGTCAGAGGTCAGAGGTCGGCCTGTAATTCTGCAGTAGTGATTTGTCCAGATTGTTCTTTTTTATAAGTGGTTTGATTACTGCTGTTTTCAAAGCCTGGGGGAAAACGCCTGATGAGAGCCATGAGTTACTATCTGGATCAGATCAGCAGCAATAACAGGCAGGACTTTCTTAAAGAAATGTTCTAGAGTTATAGATCTAGGACATCCAGACAGCAGGAACTGGAGCTTATTGACTTATAATTTCCTGTAGGGTTTTATAATTAAGTAGTTGAAATTGGGTCATTTTTCCTGTATTTGTTTTGTTTGGGCTCAGCATTGGTACTGACTTTATAGTGGATGTACAGATTAATCCTCTGATTTTTTGAATTTTCTCTGAAAAGAAGCTGGAAAACTGGTTGCAGGCGGCAATACATTGGAATTCAGGCGGTAACGTCACAGGAGGGTTTGTGATTCTGTCAACTGTTGCAAATAAAGCTGGAGCATTGTTAATGTTTTTGTTTAGGACATCTGCAAAGAAAGCCTCTCTTGCATGTTTTAGTGTTAAATGATAGTTACGTAGTCTTTCTTTATAGATGTCACAATGAACGTGGAGTTGAGTTTTACGCCATTTTCGTTCTGCCCTACGGCAGAGTTGTCTTGCAGATCTAACTGTTTGTGCATTCCTCCATGGAGATTTCTTTTTACCAGACACAACCTTCATTTTAATGGAATCAATAATATCTGAAACTTTAGACTGAAAATCATTTACCAACTTATCTACATCATTACAGCTTAAGGGTGAGGAAGAAGAGTAGATTTGATTAAAAGTTTCTGCTGTGTTTTCAGTGAGAGAACGTTTTGTGATGGTTGCTGTTTGTCCAAGTGGGTTAAAAGATAAAAAACTTTCAAAGATAACAGGAAGTGATGCGACAGGCGACATCAGTTACAGAGACATTGGAAATATTCACACCCTTACTGATAACCAGGTCCAGTGTGTGTCCTTGAGTGTGTGTTGCTTGTTTGACATGTTGTGTTAGACCAAAAGTCTCTAAAATATTAGCGAGCTTTTTTGCCCCTCTGTCTTGGGGGTTGTCAACATGAATGTTGAATCACCGACAATTATTAAACAATCATAATCAATACATATGAGAGATAGAAGTTCATTCAAGTCAGTAAAGAAATTTTCCACAAAAGTTGGAGTTTTGTATAAAGTTACAGTCAAAGTTCGTTTGTGACCTTTAACCTCAATTCCAAGATACTCAGAAGAGGTGAAGTGACCCAAAGAGATTTTACTACAATTACTACTATTCTTAAATATTGAAGCCACGCCTCCTCCTTTTTTGTGTTTTCTATTCTCATTGAAGAAATTGTAGTTAGGAGGCGCAGATTCAATTAGTACGATCGATTCATTATTATCATTCAACCATGTTTCTGTCAGAAACATAACATGGATATTATGCTCAGTGATGAAATCATTAATTAATAGAGCTTTAGCACAGAGAGATCTGGGATTTAAAAGAGTTTAAGTGACTTGGAAGCCAAGAAATCTTCAGTCTGAGGTTCCTTTAGGCAGGGGATCAGTCTGAGGTTTGAATTAGGTCCCCTATATTTTATGTTTCTGTTTCTTGTAAATTTTCTTGTAGTGATCCGGACAGGTAATGTCCTGTTCTGCAGTGCCGAGGGGCCAGACACATTCTGGAGCAAGAAGGGCGTAAAGATAAAGTCTGGACCCCGGCCTCAGACCTCAGAGACGCAGAGTGATGGATCCTCTGGGACGTTAGAGTCAGGTGGCTTAAATGAAGTGAGGTCTGCTACGTGAGCGCTAAGGAGAGACGTCCCAAGTAAAACCTGTTGATTCATTCCATCTGTAAATTTAAGAAACTCCGGTCCAGAAGACATTTCTCCATGTGTATCTTGTGAATCCTGTGAATAAGTGGGTGAGCAGAGAGGGAGGGGAGAAGGAGGAAGGGAACCAGTCGCTCCGTCTCCAGTCGATGTCGTATCAGCTTGTTTTTGTTCCTGATAAGGTTTCATCCTAGTCAGAAATCCTTGAGCCTGTTCTTCTGAAGCGATGATCACGTTGCTGTCCTTGTTGATAAAATGAAAAAGGTTTGCGGTGAGTAGCTTTATCCCATGTTTATTAAGATTGCGTCCACCTCTTCCAAAAAGGTGAAAGCTCTGCCAATAGATCCAGAGGTTATCGATGAAGGTCACTGAGCTGGCAGAGCAGGTTTTAATCAGCCATTTGTTTATCATGTCCAGCCTGGAGTGTTTTTCGTCTCCCCATTGAGGTGATGGAATTGGACCACTGAGAAATAACTTCATTTTTAACTTTCCCATAGTTTCCAGAAGAATATTAAAGTCCTTTTTCAGAATCTCAGATTTCTGCTTTGCCACATCGTTGGCTCCAACATGCACAACTAAGGACTCAATATCTGGCTGATCAGCGGTCAGCGAAAGAACTTTACGAGTTAAATCAGATACAGTGTCACCAGGAAAAGAAATCATTCTCGTTTTCTTGGGATTGCAAACGTGACTGATTCCATTTACTGCCTCATCTCCAACAATAAGCACTCTTGGCATACCTTTCGTTTTCCTGGTAGCCGCTTTGTCTTTAGGGGGTGGATGTGTTGGACTTGCCTCATTGTTGATGTTTGAAAGAGAGGTTTCACTCAGAGGCTCAGGCTGGAGTACAGAAAATCTGTTTTTCAGTGGGATTCCCACAGAGTCACTGTCAGGATCTGTGTTTTTCTGTGTTTATTTAGAGTTTTCTGTGTCCTTAAGTCTCTTCGTTGTCCTGTTCTCCCCTTGATTGTTCCCAGGTGTGTCTCGTTTCTGTGATTACCCTCCCGTGTATTTAACTCCGCCTGTGTTCCTTGTTCCTCGTCGGGTCCTTGTCAAAGTCAATGTCTAGTCTAGTCGTCGTCAGTGTTTCCATGTGCCTGCTGCTTGTTGTTTTGGACTGTGTTTTCACCATTAAAATCATCATAATTCATCATACCTGGGTCCGCTGCGTCTGCCTCACCAACCCTCACTGCAATTCATGACAGTCAGAATGTTTTGAGGCTCGGGCTGGTCGCTCTGTCCTTGGGAGCGGGTCGGTGGAACCGTTTTGGTTGCAGCTGCTTGTTTGTTTTTCTTTGGTGGAGCAGGTGTTGAGGTTGAAGGTGGGTTTCGGCTCAGAGCCGGCCACGCTGATTCGTCCAGGTGAGGGGTTCTCCCTGTCAGTCGCCTCATCAGATCTGCGGTGTGAGACGTTTGCTTCGGCTTGGCACCCAGAGCGTTCCAGGGTGGGCTGCTTGATGCGAGGCGTACGACCTCTCCGTTGATTTGAGGAAGAGTTGTCTGATTTCCACAGTTAGCGTTGATTTCAAAGTTCACCTCCAGCTGTTGAATCTTCATTTCTATAGACTGAAGTCGTTGTATAATACTGCTAATGTCCTTGGGGTCGGCCGGAGGCATTTTGTCCTGGTTCAACTTGGAGATGAAGAAAAGTAAGGTAAAAATAAAAGTAAGAAAATCCCCCAGTCCTTAGGTTTGTAGTAATCCAGTTATGATGTTGAAAATGTGAATCTAACTATAAAAACTGTCACTTTAAAAATAGCTCAGGCAAAGTTATCAGTAAAGACGGGAGAGAGCAGGACAAGCTGTTCCTCCTTCAGCTGCCAGCGCTTGTTAATTTAATCATTCAGAGAAAAAAAATCAGTTCATTTTTTTCAGTAATATTTTCACCATGTGATTCATTCTTAAATATTCAGTTTGAAACTGTGACATTTATAGATGAATGAATCAGATGGTGAAAATATGACTGAACACTGATTTTTCTCTTCCAACAGGCTAATTAAACCAAATTACTGCTTTTCATTTCTGACTGCATAATGTCACAAACCGAGGAACAGCGACATGTGAGAGCAGCATCGTGCCGGAGGAGGATGTTTCAGCTCACCGTCTGCAGCAGGTGATGCAGCAGGTGATGCAGCAGCAGCTGATGCGGCGGTGGCGTTCAGGTGCTGGGCGTTCCTGTAGATGACGGGCAGATCTCTGATGAGCTGGCGGCTCAGCCCCCTCTGCTCCAGGACGCTCTGGCTGCGCTGGTCCACGGCGTGCTGCCGCCTGCACCGCGGCCCGAACCGGCAGACGCCCTGCAGGAAGTGCTGGCACAGGTGCAGCTTGGAGCAGGAGTCCTGGAACCTGCAGCCGCCGTGAGGAGCCGAGCCTTTGTTGTAATGAACGCACACCTGAGGAGGAGGAGGAAGAGGAGGAGGAAGACAAGAGGTACGGGTCAACCCTTCATCAGAGGAAACTGCTGCACATCATCCTCAGCCACATGTTGCTACACCAGCCTTTACTTTGAAAGGCAGCTGCTGCCTTCTTCCTGTTCCTGAGAAAGCCAACGCCTAAAGGAGGCAGCCAAGATGGCTGACATGAGAAACTGGTTGCTATGGTGATTCCTTCCAACTGCACCATGAGCCTCAAAATAACCCAGAGTGGGAAACATTAGACAAACTCAAAACCTTCAGGTCCAGTTCCTCCAGAACCAGCCGGTGAGAGGGGCGTGTCTCTCTGCTCTCTGATTGGTCAGAAACCAGGAAGTCCTGAAGCAGTGGGAGACGGAAACATCTACGACTGGATGGAGAAACTGGTTCTGATGATTCCACCGGGTCAGAACCATCATCACGCCGAGCTCAGCAAAATCTGGAAAAATCCTCAAAGTTAAACTGGGATTATGGACAAACTGGGAGCATAACTGGGCCTGGGAACGTCCAGCTTCCTGTGACCCAGTTAGACTCTGGATGATGGTTCTGGTGGTTCTGATGGAAGAGACACCGAGTCCAAACAGGACTGGGTTATATCTGCTTTTTAGTTACACACGACATAAAAGCTCCACATGAACCTGTTCCTGATCCAAACCATCTTCAGTTCAGTTCAGTTCAGTTCAGATGAACTGTTTCAATTAGACAGCAGTGATGTTAACATCGAAGGTGAACAGAAGAGTTTTACTTTACCTGCTGTGGATTCCTTGGTGAGACATTCTTAGTTTTTTTATTTAGTTCATTTATTTTTTCGTTTTTCTTCTCATCTTGCTTTCTCTCCACTTTGCTTTCAGTATTAAACTTTAACATTAAGCCTCCAGCTTCCTCTTCCTCAGATCTTCATCTTCCATCCAGGCTGTGCAGGGCAGGAGCTCAACTGGTCCAACTGGTTCCAGTAAGCCAAACCACAGACATGAACACTCTGAATCATCGGCGGAACGAAAACACGCCAAACCCCGGGCGTCGGATCCGGATCCGGAGTCTGTCCAGGATAACTAGCATCTCCAAACCGGTTGGATTTTATGTGGTTTTACTCAGAGGAATCTGCATTTTGCTCCCGTTAGAACAGTTTGGACGATAATCTGAACAACGCTCTCTGAGACGTCCTGAGACAAAATGAGGCGAACGACGATGGAAACAGAACAGACAACACAAGTCAGAGCTTTTCAAAATAAGACAGGAAATTAGTGACCTTAACGACCCTTTTATTTTGTTTTGTGACTATAACTTATAACCTTGTTTCTTCTAATCATGTTTTGAATTGAAGGAACCTTTTAGATGGAAAGTGAAATTTCTTCAGAAACCATTAGTTTCTACTGAAGTACAAGAGAATAATCACCACCAGATGGCGCTCATACCCCAGAGGTCAAAGTCTGAGGCCTGTAGAGAGTTCTCAATCCTCCGAATCCACCAGATTAAAATCATCCCAGACACATCTAAACGTCCAGCGGAGTTCCTCTGCTGACGGCGTCTGCAGCCAGGTGCTCTTGAAAAGTTCAGCCATCTTTAAAGTTGTGTGAAAAAGTTACTGCCACCTAGTGGTCAGGACTGGTGCTGCCAGCTGCAGAGCAGCATGAAAACTCAACAGCATCTTTAACAAAGCAGTTCTGAGGAAATGAAGACACTCTGATGTGTTTGGTCTGAAGAACCACCAACACATTTCTGGTTTCCCTCCTCCTGAAACAGCTGCATGTTATCCAGCGCTCCACTCAGCCTTACATGTTTGACAGGAGAACTGAAGTATCATTTAATTGATCATAACTCGCTAAATACTAAACAGATTTTCAAGATTTATTTTGCTGTAACCTTATTCACACAGCTATCATAGCTACATTTACAAGAAAGTTATTTTTGAAGTGTTTTTGAATTGATTGATACATGGTTCAGCATATTTAAATATTCTTAGTGGGGAAAACAGAATAGATTTGGAATAGAATGATGAGCATTTTACAAAGCATACAACCAGTCATAACGTTTTAAATATATTATTTAGTAATATCAATACATATTTATATAAATATACAAACAAAATAATACAATCATAGAGAAACAAATGTGATTAAATAATGATTAATACTGAATAATATGCATTGAACTACACATATTTACATGCTCATATACATAATATCTATATAGGTTTTATTCATGTTTTCCAGTGGAGCAGTTGCAGCTTCAGAGACTCATCAGCAGTGAATCCGTCTCTCCTTAAACACATTTCTCTCTCTTCCTCACATCGTCTTTATGAAACCTTCTAAACTAAAACGGGAGTTACCTTACTTTAGACAGAATTAAAGAATTACACATTAATAACAGTCTTTGCCACTTTGTGTCGCATAATATAAATCAATGTTAGGTAATAATTAAAACTTTTTCAGATTTCCTAAATCTCAGTTAGCCTTCATAGCTGGACCCGGTGTTAAACCGTTAGCACTATAGAGCTTTGGAACGTGACGTCACTGCGCTAGACGTAGGGAGATGAGCGCCATCTTGAAGGGCCATAAACATAACTGATGGGGCGTGCTGTGGTGGCGCAGGGGGTTAGCACGCCCCACGTTTGGAGGCCTTAGTCCTCGCGCGGATGTCGTGGGTTCCACTCCCGGTCCCGACGACCTTTGCCGCATGTCTTCCCCCCAGTCTGCCTACTGTTGAAAAAATACGAGCCACTAGTGCTGCAAAAACTCTTCGGAGAAAAAAATAAATAAATAAAAATAAATAAACATAACTGATAAAAACGACTGACTGACAGATATTTTGAATCTAAGTTACTTCAAATTATTTAGCAATGGTTCGAACTTGCAACGTTATTGGATGTAATGTCCGATCACACGACCGAAACGGTAAAAAGATGGAAAACGGACTTTCGTTTCACTGTTTTCCTGCCTGTAAACAACGCGAGGAGGTTAAGCTATCAGAGCTAAGCTATCGGAGCTAACGAAAAGGAGACGAATGTCCCGGGTATCAGCGGTGAGACGTCCTGATATAACATCCCAAGTTATCTACCAGTTTGCTCCAGACATGTCCATTCTGGTGAGTGTCTAAAGTCGCTTTGTTGCTGTTGTGTCATAATGTTTTGCTATGATTTTGTCCGGGTGACTCATGTTCAGTTTCATTGAGTTCATTTAAGTGGGTCAACCTTGTTTAGGTCGGGCTTCTATTTTTTATGTAGCATAGTCTGAGTTTTGTCAGTGAACATCGAGGTTATTCCATTATTGTGAAGTAAACTATTTTACTGGTGTTATCAAATTTACAGTATTAATACTGATGTGTTCTGATATTTCCTCTTAAAGGCAAACCAAGTATGAAATGGATTAGATAAATCCAGACTGAATCTGGGTCACTGCGAAGTAAACGCCACGACATCGGACCGACATGCGCGACAATTAAAGAGGCGATACAGCAAAACCACGATGGATCAACAAGTTACAGAGACTGTTTTCATGATTTACCCTAGAAGAGGTAAATAATGAAAACACAGCAGTGGAGGCTGTAGAAGAGGAGCAAGTTGGAGAGGCTGAGGAGGAAACCCCAGGAGAGAAGCTCAGCAAGGCTGCAGACTCTGAAGAGCAACATGAACCATTTGTGTTGAAATATGTGTTCAGTTGGAAGTGGCTGTTTTCTCTCATTTCATAATTTAATGTGGTAAACATTCATGAAACGTTTGATTCAAGCTCTTCAAGTTGCATGTAAACAGGTGATGAAATGAATCACATTTCAAGTAAAAATTTGATATTTAAAATATTTCAGGTAATAAACATGTAATGAAAGATTATATTTTTAAATAAACATTTTATGTGATTAAAGTAAACAATTATATAATCAGACATTTTGCAGTAAACATTTAATGTAAACAATAAAACCAGATGAAAAAGCCCATCTTTAAACATTTAATGTGTGAACAATAAAGGTGACAAGTAAAGTTATGAAATAGATCACACTTTAAGGAAATATTTGTTGTATTTAACATATTTCAGGTAAGAAGTGAACATGTAATGAAATTGATCCTGTCCTAGAATTTTATGTAATTGAACATTACAGGTAACATGTGATAATCATCTGAGGTAATACATTTTATGAACATTTTTTAAAAATATTTTTAAAATATAAAATTAGTTAAAAGATAAAAAAGGGGTCAAAATGTAATAAAGATGAGTGTGCTTCATCTATATAGGCTAGTAGGATAATTTCACTGATTTTGAGTTAATGGTTCAACGATTTGGAAGCTATTGAAGAAAACATTTAATATTAAAGTTATTTAAAATATTGAATATGACTTAACATTTTAATAGAGGATAGTGTACCTAGTTTAATAGCATGAATTACCACTTTTTTGTATCAGTTGGTCACAAGGCTTTTATTTACAGGAGTGTTTGGTTGGAAATTGACGTCCCAATGTGAACCGCCTGAGGAGGGAGCTAGAGAACATCTGGCCAGAATTAGCGTTCAGAAAGCGGATCAACCTTCAGCTAAAAGCTTTCAAAAGCAAGGAAAGAGTCCGAGCAGAGACTAAGTGTGAGCGCCAGGAGAAGTTTTGAGAACAAAAGACATGAAATCCTGCTTTCAGACTGAAAATGTGTGCTCTTGGATTATGGCAGGAATATTCCCCCATATGCGCGCCTCTGGCCTGCGTGAGCTACCTGAGCAGGTGTGGAGGTTACCTCAGGCAGCAGCTGCGGGTCGTTCTGCAGCAGCAGCAGGAACAGCTCGTCCTCCTGCAGCTGGTGCAGCGTGCATTCCCTCAGCAGCCCGGCGTTGTGCTTGGAACTGACGTCATGGGACAGCTTGCACAACTTCCTGTTGGGAAAAGACATCGATAAGACCTGGAAACACCTGGAGACTCAGAAGATCACACAATAACTATTTAAAAATAAATTAGTTCTATACCTTGAATAAATGATTAAATTAAATGATGATAAAGCATTTAATAAACTTTCTTTTTTATTTCAGACATGTTTGTACAACTTAAATAAAGCAAAGACAAATAATCACGTCACTTTCCTCAGTGACTTTGTAAGAAATTCGGTTTCTCCGGTTCGGTTTGTGAAAACAGAATCAGAGCAGAGCTACAAACTGAACCAACTTCATGTTTACTGGTTCTGGTCCTGGTTCTGTTGGAACCGTTGTGATCTCAGCCCAGACCGGAAGTGTGCCTTCAGGTTTCGTTTCTCTACAAACTAAAACTCACTTGAAGGCTCTCGGTTTCTGACGTCACTGTGTGACGTCGGGAAAAGTTGATATTGTTTTTATTTGGTTCTGCTTAATATTCCGTGCTGAAGTATCAGGTCGGGTTCGAGATGGACTCCTGCTGGGAATCCCGGAATGAATTCCTGGTTTTTGACCCATAAACTGGGAAAGAAACATCGGAACCAGAACCTCCGATGGGAAGAACCAGGAGGAAAACTTTCTCTCGATCACAACAAATAAACTTTTCGCCTTCTCTCAGGTTTAATTCCTGAACTTTCGTTTCACTTCGTGAGAGAGAACTGAGTGTGTATAAGTCCGCGGCGGAGGGGAATAGTCCCGAACCCGGTTCGGGTTCTAGTTCCTGTGTGCGCGGCTCACCTGCCCTTCCCGAACCTGCAGTTCCCGAAAACGTAGAACCGGCAGAGATGCAGCTGCTGGCAGCTTCCCCCGCACCGCTCCCCCCGGCTATAGGCCCCGCAGAGCCGCAGGGAGGTGCGACCGACCACCGAGTAGGACTCCCCGTCCGGGACCAGCAGGAAGCGCTGCGGACAGTTGTGGATGATGTATTTGAAGTCTTCATTTGTCATCCTGCAACGCTGCTGCAGCTCCTGCTGCAGCTGCTGCAGCTGCATGCAGCCCCTGCGCTCACACAGGCAGCTGGTGGCCTGCAGGATCACCGAGCTGATGGAGGGCATCCTGCTGCTGGAGCTGCTGCTGCTGGAGCTGCTGCTGCCCGGACAGAGGCACTGAGCGCCGGGAGGACAGAGGACGGGGGGAGGGGTCAGAGTCTGGGGGAGGGGCCAGAGGATCGGGGAGGGGCCAGATGATGGGGGAGTGGCCAGAGGGCCAGATGTTCTCCTGCCTTCATTGTTCTGGTCTGGCTGAACAGCTGCTGGAAGTTGTCAGGAACATCTGGAGGACGAGTTCATTGGCTGAATGCTAACCAATCAGAAGTACCGATGAGGTTCCTCTGGATGAAACAGGAAATACAGTCTGGATGTTTTATTTCTATAGACCTGTGGATCAATCAATCAATCAAATTTTATTTGTATAGCACATTTCAGCAGCAGGCATTTCAAAGTGCTTTACATCATTACAAACACAGAATCACAATGCAATATAGAATCAATCATTAAGTCAAGTTCCATCAATAAATTTGTAATTGATTACATTTCAAATACAATCCTAAACAGGTGGGTTTTTAGTTGAGATTTAAAAGAAGTCAGTGTTTCAGCTGTTTTACAGTTTTCTGGAAGTTTGTTCCAAATTTGTGGTGCATAGATGCTGAAAGCTGCTTCTCCTCGTTTGGTTCTGGTTCTGGGGATGCAGAGCAGACCAGAACCAGAACCTGAGATGTCTGGAAGGTTGATACAACAACAGCAGATCTTTAATGTATTGTGGTGCTAAGCCGTTCAGTGATTTATAAACTAACAACAGTATTTTAAAGTCTATTCTTTGAGCTACAGGAAGCCAGTGGAGGGACTTTAGAACTGGTGTTATGTGCTCTATCTTCCTGGTTTTAGTCAGAACGCCAGCAGCAGCATTCTGGATCAGCTGCAGCTGTTTGATTGATTTGTTGGACAGACCTGTGAAGACGCTGTTGCAATAATCAATAGACTTAGACTTGTACTTTATTGATCCTTTGGGAAGACTCCCTCAGGAAATTGAAGTTACCAGCAGCTCCCAGGCAAAAAACAAAGATAACACACAGTAAGCAAAAGTGCAAAAGAATACAAAAATACAAATTAAATACTAAGGTACACACTAAATGTGAGTAACCAAAACCTTAAATTATGCAAGAAAAACCTTAAATTATGCAAGAAACAAGGAATAAGAATATAGAATATAAGAATATAAATGAATATAAATACAACACAAAAAAAATATAAGAATTTGGCAGATAGATTGACCAGTGATATCGTATTGCACTATGTGGTTTGACCTGATAAGTATGGAGAAAAATACTAGGGGTCACTACTCCTTCCACCCTCTGTCCTGTGTCACCCAATACGACTGAAGATGAAGGCATGGATGAGTTTCTCTAGATCTGGCTGAGACATTAGTCCTTTAATCCTGGAAATGTTCTTCAGGTGATAGAAGGCCGACTTTGTAACTGTCTTTATGTGGCTCTGGAGGTTCAGGTCAGAGTCCATCACTACTCCCAGGTTTCGGGCTGATCGCTGTTTTTAGTTGTAATAACTGAAGCTGTGCATTGACTATAGATCTATAACTCTAGATCTATAACTATATATCTATAACTCTAGATCTATAACTATATATATATAACTCTAGATCTATAACTATATATATAACTCTAGATCTATAACTATATATCTATAACTCTAGATCTATAACTATATATCTATAACTCTAGATCTATAACTATATATCTATAACTCTAGATCTATAACTATATATATATAACTCTAGATCTATAACTCTAGATCGTTCCTCTTTAGGTCCAAAAATAATAACTTCAGTTTTGTTTCTGTTCAGCTGGAGAAAGTTTTGGCACATCCACACATTTATCTGTTCTAAGCATCTGTTCAGTGATTGGACGGGTTCTGGTTCTGGTTAGGAAACTAGTTAATTGTTTCCACACAGCTTTTTCAATAACTTTGCTGATGAATGGGAGGTTGGAGATCCATCCATCCATTTTGCTGGTGCCTCTCCAGCGCCCCCTGGAGGATCTCTATACATTAGAAGGGACACATATTGGCCACTTTATTAGGTACACCATTTCAGTCAGCACAGAGAATCGGCCAATCAACTTGCTGAAGTTCAAAGTGAGCGTCAGAGAAAGGAAGAAGGTGAAATTAAGTTACTCGGCGTGGCATGGTTGTCGGTACCAGACGGGTCGACCCGAGTACTTCAGAATTTGCTGATTTCCTGGGATTTTCAACAACAACCTTCTGACATCACAGAACAATAAAGCTGTCTGATTCAGAGTTAAAATGTGAAACATGTTCATGCTTTATTAATTTAATCAGTGGGTAAAAGTGATTTCCATGACAACAGAGTAAACCTGCTCATTTCTTCCACTGGCTGCTGGAAGCTCCTCTAGATTCAGGTCTTTCTCTGGAGCAGAAACTCTCCAGAATTCAAACTAAACAGAAGGAACTTTATCAGTTTATTGAAAACTCAACCTACATCAAAGCCTAAACCTGACAAATGCAGTTCTCACACTCTGCTGATGCCTCAACCAAAATGCAACCGCTGAGCCTGAATCCAAGTCTGGGAGAGGAAACGGAGAACCAGGTGGAGTTTAGGACCCTGGGGTCCAGGCTGAAGACCTGCTGACCAGCACCGACCCGAGGAAACGGACCTACACAGGTTCTGATTTTCCCTAGAAGGCACAACTATGGATGGTATTAGAAAAGCAACGGGTCGGATCCGGTCCGGTCCGGATGTACGATGGAGGAGCAGCAGAAGGAAACTAGCATGGATCTCCAGAGGCGGATCAGCAGGTTCTGCTGTTCTGAGATCAATCATCTGAAACATTTTAAAGGAGCCGTTTCTTCTCAGGTCCATTTCCAGCACTGGTTGTGGGAGGTTCTGGACGGGCAGCCCGGACCTTTGGGAACAGAATGAGAACAGAACCCAGAATGTTTCAGTTGAACTTCTAGCAGCTCCGGATTCCTCAGATGTTTCCCTCCATTTTGTAACAAACCATTTGAGACCCATCTACTAAACCTGGGTCCAGAACGTAGACCTGGGCAGTACTTGGTTCTGGAATTGTTCGGACCTGACGTGGATCCTCTGTCTTGCTGCTCTTATGGGATTTAGTCAAATTTAATGTGAAAAGAATCAAACAAAAATCTCAACTAATGACTCAGATCAGCTTGTTGATACTTTATTCTCTTTTCCAGAACTCCATCAGAACCAGAACACTGTAGAACTTTTACATCTGCACTTCAGTTGGTTCCTGAAGGCATCCAAGTTTAGTGGCTCTGTCCTTCAGGGTCTCTGATGGATGATAGCTGTAGGAGTGGTTCTGACCCGGCAGACCGGGTCCAGGTTCAGCTGTCTGTCCTCCACCTGCAGAGACGGCTCCGGTTAAACCCAGGTCTCACCTGTACATCGCAGCAGAACAATGGAAACTCACTCCACCTGAACAGACGGCTCTAGACTCCCAGTGGCTCCGGATCCATTGGACTGGCTCGGTTCCGGAACTGCTGCGAAACCCGCTTCATAGACCGGGTTAGAGATGCTGCGGCTATAGTTTGTCGTTTCAGCTGCAGGTTCTTCTTCTCTGTCGTCGTCCTGTAGGAACCAGTCGGGTTTTAACGTCTGGACTCAAACGGTTCCACGGTGAAAACATTTTGATTAGAAATCGTTGGGAAATAAACCGATGCAGTTTTTACAGAAGGGGTTAAATTAATGCAGAGATGCCGCGTTTCAGGCTGGGGGAGGAGCCTGTCTCTGCAGCGCCACCTGAAGGTCAAGCTCTAAACTGTTCATGTCCAGCATGTGTGAGGTCTGCAGAGATTTTGGCTGCCCTTTTCCTGACTCTTTACTTGGACAAATCCTGGATGGAGGGAAAGTCAGACCTGATGGTTTGTTGATGGAACCAAGGATGGTTTAACTGGTTTCAAACTGGGATTAAAACCATCAACTCCTGGATGACGCCTGGCATCAGTTACACAAATTCTGTCCAATCAAAACCCAGATAATGTAACTCTTTAATCCAATCTAACCCAAACGCCAATAAGAGAGAAATGAAGGCGAGACTTTACAAGCGGAAACAAATCTGAAGCCATTTTTCTGTAATTCAGTCCTGAAAACGACTTCTGGCCTCTCAGTCTGTTTACTGGACGGACCGTAAAACATTCACACTAAATTACATCTGATAATGCACAATAAAGGGGCTGCACAGTGGTGCAGTTGGTAACACTGTTGCCTTGCAGCAAGAAGGTCCTGGGTTTGATTCCCGGCCCGGGTCTTTCTGCATGTTCTCCCTGTGCATGGTGGGTTCTCTGCGGTTCTCCGGCTTCCTCCCACAGTCCAGAAACATGACTGTCAGGTTAATTGGTCTCTCTAAATTCTCCCTAAGTGTGTGTGTGTGCATGGTTGTGTGTCCTGTGTGTCTCTGTGTTGCCCGGCAACAGACTGGCGACCTGTCCAGGTGACCCCGCTTCTCGCCCGGAACGTGAGCTGGAGAGGCAGCAGCTCGTCCTGACCCCACTGGGGACCAGGGGTTAGAAAATTAATGGATGCACAATAAAATAGATCTTACATAAATGGGAAACAAATACTAACAGAGCCACACATTATAAAGCTGGGATGCTGGGCCCGTCTGGGTCACAAGCAAATCTCCCCGAGTCTTCGCTATGAGCTGAAAAGCTAGACTATCATCATCATCATCATCATCAATCACTTTATTTTGGTAAATTGTCCACATTAAACACAGGAAACAAAAAACCAAAAACAAACAAACCCATAATTTACCATCCCACCAAGATATCTTCACAATACATATATAAATCTACATAACAGCGTAAGATTTGATCATTTTACATTTTAAAGT
The DNA here is from genome assembly GCF_003331165.1 of Xiphophorus hellerii. Lineage (NCBI taxonomy): Eukaryota > Metazoa > Chordata > Actinopteri > Cyprinodontiformes > Poeciliidae > Xiphophorus > Xiphophorus hellerii. The sequence goes on along the minus strand of NC_045688.1, from coordinate 372,948 downwards.
TTACCAAGAAAGGACAGAATTTCAAATCATCATTCAATTCATTCCACAGTTTCACACCAATAACTGAAACACATCTGGACTTTATAAAAATCTCACAAATTAGATTTATTCTCTCTGAGCTTAAATCATTTCTGAATACCAGAAGGAAGACTTTTGTTCAATGTTTTATACATTATTTCCAGTATTTTTATATGAACAATATCTTTAAATGTTAATGTATTACTTTGAATAAAGAGTTTATCAGTTGGTTCATGATATCCCACCTTATTAATAAGCCTTATAGCTTTTTTTTGCAACTTAACTAAAATATCAATGCTTGTTTTACTTGCAGTTCCTCAGATTTCTGAGCAATAAGACAAATAATCCATAACCAAAGAGGAATATATAATGTGCAAGCCTTTAGCATCTATTAAATCTTTTATTTTAACCAATATTCCAATAGTTTTTGCAACTTTATTTCTAATATATTCTATGTGAGGCTTCCAACTAAGTTTATTAGAATCGGCCCGGTTCTGATAAGTTTATACTAAGTTTCTAAGTCTTATTGTATCGTCAGCAAACATTATAAACTTTAAAATACTGGATACTGTAAAAATATTGTTTAAATAAAGTATAAATAATTTAGGTCCTTGAGGAAAACCACATTTTACTGTTTGTGACTTTGTGTTGTTAATTTGTTCATATTGTAATCTATGAACAATAGATTCATGGATCTATGAATCTATTGTTCATAGATCATAGATCTATGAAGCTCTGATATGTAACGCCCCGCAGGCCAAACAGTTCATATTTACCCAATAATCGTTCCTGGTCAATAATATCAAAGATCAATAAACAGACTGAAGGTATGAAGCTCCTGGTTTCCTGCTGCAGCAGCAGCGTGTTGTTCCTGAAGTCGTACTGCTGCTCATTCACTATATTATTTTTATTAAAAAAGGAGTCCAGCCTTTTTATCAATCATTTTTCCAAAATTTTTGAAAATTGTGGTAACAATGATATCGGCCAGTAATTTGTTCATATTTGCTTGTCTCCACTTTTATGGAGTGGAAAAACTTTTGCAATCTTCATTTTGTCAGGAAAAGTTCCAGTTAATGATCTGTTAGAAATACAGATGAGAGATTTAATAAAACTATAAATGATCTCTTTCATGACAGCCATATCAATATCATTACAATCTTTGGATTTCATATTTTTTAATTTTTTAACTATGTCTATTCCCTCACTGTCACTCACTATTTCCAGGAACATTGTATTAATATTAGTAAATTCATAATTATGTTTTCCATCTCTAACTTTTGGCAATTTGTTTACTAAATTAGGACCAATATTAACAAAGTACTTATTAAAGACTTCAACAATATCCTCTTTTTTCCCACTATAGTGTTGTTGTATTTATACATATTGGGAAATCTCTATCTTTGTTATTTTTAATAATTCTATTAATTATATTCCAAGTACCTTTAATATCATTGTATTTTTGGTATTAGTATTTTTGCAGCAACTTATCATAATAATCCTGCTTCTGCTTTCTCAGCACTGATGTCAACGTATTTTATATATGTGATGGAGGAGCCGTCACCAGCTGGGACTTAATTATAGAGTCCGTGTCAGCATGCGAGCACACACACACACCCACGCACACACACACCCACACACACACACACACACACACACACCCACACGTACACAATCCCTAACTTACTTTTTGTTGCAGTTAAACTGCTGCGGTTCCTGGTGGTGAACGCTCGATGTTCCTGCTTCAGTTAAAATTCATCCTAACCTTTTATTTTCAGCATCAAACATTTTCCCGGCTTTATTTTCCAGCAGGTTGTTTGCAGATTGTGGCGCCGGGAGGAAGTCACATGATGGCGTAGTGATGTCATCAGAACGTACTGAGTGTTTTCTATTAAATTGAGTATTGTATTTTTGGTTACAAGTTTATTTATGTCTTTTTTTCCTCTCATTATTATTATTATTATGTTTACTTTAAGAGTTTATTTGAGTTAGAAGTAACTGCTTCATTTTGTTTGCTTGTTTGGACTTCCTGTGGGCGGAGCCTGTGGCTTTCAAAGCAGGGCTCTGCTCCACAGGGGGTCAGTCTGTGGTCAGACTCCTGACAAATCACCTGAAGGTGACGGACTCTGACAATGAAGGTGCTGCTGTTAGTCTGATTTTAACCTGCCTTGGACGTCCTCTGTGTATATTTTGCACCTGCCATCTTTGTTCACCTGAAGAAACGCTTAATAAATTTCACGGCCTTGGCCAAGTCATAATAGAACCCGTCACAATATATTTGATATTTTTCTTCTTTTTCCAGAGTAGGGAACTTAAGGAAATCCTTACATAACTTGTTTTTCTTTTTACATGCCTTCTCCAAACTCTTTGTCATCCAGGGAGTTCATCTATTTTTGAATATTTGTTTATATCCTTTAAGGGGACATTAATAATTATAAATTCTTACAAATATTTCCAAAAACATATTATATGACTCATCAACATAAACATTTTGCCAATTATAATTGAATAATTCTACTTTTATTTCTTCCCACTTCAGGTGATTTTATTCTAACTAAATTAGTCATTTGCTTTATCATATTGAAGTTAAACTGATTACTAATATCCAACATAGTAAACATGGAAAATGATCAGTTATATCAGTGACCAACAATCCACTTTTTGTTTTCACATTGAACTTATTTATAAAAACATTATTGATTAATAGGCTGCACAGTGGCGCAGTTGGTAGCACTGTTGCCTTGCAGCAAGAAGGTCCTGGGTTCGATTCCCGGCCGGGGTCTTTCTGCATGGAGTTTGCATGTTCTCCCTGTGCATGCGTGGGTTCTCTCCGGGTACTCCGGCTTCCTCCCACAGTCCAAAAACATGACTGTCAGGTTAATTGGTCTCTCTAAATTCTCCCTAGGTGTGAGTGTGTGTGTGCATGGTTGTTTGTCCTGTATGTCTCTGTGTTGCCCTGCGACAGACTGGCGACCTGTCCAGGGTGTACCCCGCCTCTCGCCCGGAACGTAGCTGGAGATAGGCACCAGCAACCCTCCCGACCCCATTAGGGACAAGGGTGAACAGAAAATGGATGGATGGATGGATTATTGATTAATGACTCACTGTCTAGTTATTCATGTAGGTTTTAGGATTAATGGATAGAAACATTGTATTTATGAATTCTGTCATTTTAGTATTCTCATTATATTTCAACAAATCAGTGTTAAAATAAAAGTCAACTCTTCATTGTGCCTTTCATACGTCTGTAATATTTTCTTACTAAACTCATCTATGGAAGTTCGATAAACACGACTAGTGAACATTTGCTCCCTCAGTTTCAACAGATAAACATTCCATCACGTTATCAACTGAAAGTGTCATTTTAGCAATAACTCCACATCTCAATCCAGACCGAACAAACAGTTTCATCACCACCTCCCCTTTGGTTTAACCTATAAAGACTGAACATTTGATGTCCATCTGGACCACAGTCCTGGAGCCGCTGTCCAGCAGCTTTAAGATGAGCGTCTGCTGCTTCACCTGAACAGAAGAATCAGGTCATTAAGGTTCTGGAGAACCGATCCACACCAGGAGGAGGTGATGGAGCCGTTTCATTCCAGGGTTTTGTTCCTGTGGCTCATCTAAAACCTGCAGGACAGCGACTGGAGGACTGGAGTTTGACTCCTGTGATCCAGACCGTCCAGCAGATCGTTTCCCTCAGTCATCCACGTTCCTCAGATTGCTACCACACTAAATTTCATCAAATTTTTGAGGGTAATAGTCTTCATCATCATGAGGTGGAGTGACTCACAGCGTGGTGCAAAGATTACTCTATCCTAAACACAGCCAAGACCAAGGAACTCAGTGGATTTTAGGAGAAGTAAAGGAGACACATTCAGCCGGAGACCGGGTGGCGAGGCTGTCAAACTGCCATTTCCTGGAAGTTCATATCATAGATAAGCTGGCCTGGGATGTAAAGGCAGCAAAACTGGCACAGAATGCCCAGCAGAGACTATTTAATGAGAGAGCAAGACTGGATTTACCAGAACCTACTGGGTTCATTACTTTAAAACAGAACATAGCTTCTGTCTATGTAACCTGTAGGTTTGGTGAAGTAACCTGTCAGTTCCCTCAGTTTTAACTGGTCTGTTTTAAAACCAGCAGAGGCTCACCTTGAAGTAGTGGAACTGGAAGGGTTTGCTGCTGTGGTGGTAGAATCGGCATCCAACAAAGATGGCTCCCACCACCAGAAGGATCAGGAGAACCACTCCCACTCCCATCCCAGCCTGGTGGGCTGAATGCATCTGCTTGGCCAACCAGAAACACAGTCACTCATCTGCTGGGTAAACAAAGCCAACATCATGATGCGACTCACGTCTGGACGGGGAGGAGGAGCTTCCAGAGGCCCCTGGAGGACGTGGATGATCCCGTTAGAAGCACGAATGTCTGAGTCGGTGACGAAGCGGTCGTTGATGAAACAGGAAGACTGAGGAGCAGAAACAGATGGAGCCTGAAGATGACCTTCTTTAAGAGTCAAGCTTAGTCAGAAACAAATACCCTCCATGAACCCACCACCCCCATGTGGAGGAGGCTGGTGGTCTCACCAGAGCTGAAGGGTTGAGAAGGTTGGCAACCCCAAGGACTGACAGACTGCCAACCCGAGTCCTGATCTGGCTGTTGTTCCTCAGTTGGCTCAGAGGAAGAGCCTGACCCTCAGACAGGTGGAACTCGATGTCCCGTGGGGAAAGGGTCTGTTGAGACACATCAGTGAGGACACTGCAGCTGGCAGCAGATGTGTCTCTGACTCTGGGACTCACCAGGTTCTCCGGCAGACCGCTGTTCTCTGGGACAAACAGGGTGGACTGGACTTCCAGCTTACTGAGGCTCTTCACAAACCTTCTTCCAGACTCGGACACCTCAGAGTATTTCAGGATTTGCTGAAGAAGACAAAGATGTTGCTCAGAAGCAGAATTAATAGTTGAGCTGTGACTGAAGATGTGATACTCACGATCAGAAAGTTGGAGAAGGTGGGAGTGGACCTGAGGACCTGCAGCAGGTTTCCTGTACAGACGAGTCCATCGCCAATGTAACCTGGTTTACAGACACACAGCACCTCTGAAACACAGAGAGACATCACTGACCTCTGCTGGACATCCATAAAACACCACCGTCTAATGATGCACACGCCACCCGGACTGGAACCAGACCATAGAGCTACAGCTATAGAGATGCTCTGACCAAGCTGTGCAGGAGGTGCCAATCTGTTCTGACAGTCCTGTCCTGGTACCACTCAGTGGTCTTAATGCTGTGGCTGATCACTAACTCCACCTCACTGCATGTTCTCCTCTCACCCTTCATCCTGTAGCAGAAGGCATCCCAGGTCTCACTCCGGTTTTTCCGGGTGCCGTAGTCCACGATGCCCACGTGTCCAAAACCACAGTTGGGATTAAAGTAGGTAGTGGGGTAGGCGACCCGGGCTTGGTCCAACCAGCCAGCAGCACACATGTTCAGTCCACCCTTCAGCCATAGACCCAAGCAGAAGATTCAATTATCTCATCTAGCATGAGAAATCTGAGTTTGGTGTTGAGTTCACTGACCTGCTGAGCATAGGAAAGCTGAGTGTAGTTTGCTAGGGTGGCTCCCTCTGCCCTGCAGCCCTTCTGAGCTGCGGTGTAGTCCAGCTTGTACTGACCTTTAGCTGAACGGTAGTGGAACACGCCCAGCGTTGCATCTGGACTCAAACATCCAGATCTCAGGGTTCAGGGTTCAGGACTGATTCCTTCTCCTGATTGGTTCCTTCCCTGAAGCCCATTGCAAGCTCTTACCTTCAAAGTGGAGGTCGGTACATGTAGCATCTGGGTGGCATCCTCCATTGTCCAGGAGACAGCGGCTGATTGGCAGCTGTTTGAGCTCACAGTGAACTCCGTCTCCCATGTAGTTGTCCTTACAGGTGCACCTTTTCTTCCCCTGATGACAGATGTGACTCATTAGCACAGGTGACAGACCTGAGTTGTAGCGAGCGCTGCTTTGTTCCTCACCGGAGCCGTCATGGTGCAGGTGGCGTGCTCGCTGCAGCCGCCGTTGTCCCCGCTGGCACAAGGGTCCACAGGTAGACATGTGAAACCGTCTCCAGAGTGGTCCTGAGGACACGTGCAGCTCACCTTCTCCTCTCTCTGAGAACATTTAGCTTCTCTGGCACAACCACCATTCCAGATCTTACACATGTCCACCACTGTGGAGATGGAGACAGCTTCATGGCTGACCAGTAGACTGGTTCCTACAGGGAAACCAACATGTTTACCTGTGCAGGTGAGTCCGTCTCCTACGTGAAACGGTCGACAGATGCAGGTGTTGTTTTCTTGACAGACGGCCTTTGAAGAGCAGGCTGGAGAGCACTGGAACACCTCAGCTGGAACAGACAGGGAAGCTGTTAGGTGTCATCAGGCAGGTGGTTCAACATTCACCTGGGAAGCAGATGGTGGTCTGCAGGTCCGAGTCCTGCTGTCTGCTAAACATCAGGTAACATCAGAACCCAGGATGAAGCCAAGACATTTCCCGTTTATCTCCCAGCTATACTGGACCAGTTACCAGCCATCATCCCAGATGAGCCCTGCACTGTCCACTCCCTTACTGTTATGGATGACAGGATTCTGTTAGTCACAGAACCACAGAGTTCCTGACTCTGGATCAGGTTTAGAGTCTGTATAACCCAAACTTACTTTGCTGAATGTCACATCGTTCTCCGGTCCACCCTTCCTCACAGAAGCACAAACCCGTCCCCTGGAGTCCGTCGTCACATGACCCGTGATCCGAGCAGTTGCAGGCTGAAATACAGAGTCGCCCTTATGAAACCAGATGAAGCCTGGAGATCCGGAGACCTTGGAGGACACCCACCCTGCTGCTCACCTTTACAGCCGGGACCGTAGAACCCCTCTCTGCACATCTCGCAGGCCGTGCCCTTAAAACTTGTGTCACAGGTACAGGTGCCGCTACCAAGGTGGCCATCATCGCATTTACCTCGGTTACTGCAGGGGGAATGGACTCCTCCAGGACACACTACAGACAGGAGTTACAGTCACGGGGTCTCAGTCAGGACAAAAGAGCTCAACCAACCGTAGCATATCAGTCCACAGCAATGAAAGTTTCACCCAGACAGTTTCTCCCATAGAAACCAGAACAACACTTTGGATGCCAGAAGTTGATGGTACAGGTGGGTTGACAGCCAGAGTTTTTACTGACGAACAAGGTTGGAAGATCACAGTTCTCAACTTCCTGAACACAAAGAAAAGCATCTGATGAGAGATGCTCCTCATTCTGATCAAACATTCAGTCAGCAGGAACTGAGACGGACCTTTTTCACGGTTCCTCTGGGACAGAGAGTAGCAGTTCTTGTGCATGGACCGCAGTTCATCTAAAACAAAAGGTAAAACAAACATGTTCATCCACAGCAACACCAAGATGGAACATTTCTGGTTTCTTCACAGGAACCTTACGATCCAGAGGGGAAACTCGGGATCCTCCTTCTCCAAGAGGACTTCAGAAGGTCAGTAAGACGAATCAAGGACTTACCTTGAGATCTAACACTGTCTGTTCGTCACAGCGCCCCCCAAGGCTGGGTGGGATCAGCAGACAGTCTATTCCATACGCAATCCCAGCTCTGAACACCAGATGCCTCTCAGTGATCCGACACGATCCGTCATTAACGTAGATTTCTCCCTGATCAACAAGAACAGCCATTGATTCAGAACTTAGTTTCCCTCTTCTTCTTCTATGGTTTCCTTTTCTGCTGTACTTACAATTTTATCCGGACCGCCGCAGGAGAAAGAGAGAGCTGAACCCTGCAGAGTCCGACCGGACTCCAGATAGATCAATCCTTCTGCATAAACCTGAGATTAAAAAAATAACCTTAAACTGAGGGTCCAATCTTTGTCAACAGAAGAGCTTTTCATAGTTTAAAGATCTTCAGTGGTGCCTGTTCTCCATTGTTCTCTGCACAGTTATGTTGTGAAGAACAAAAGTGGTATTGATTACTTCATTGTTCTCTTCACTACATGCTACCAGGAACCAGTGGTGAACATGCTAATGCGCTAGTCAGTAGCAGAGATCATTTTAATTTAGTGCATTAGATGTTTTCAAGCTAACTTTGAAAACATCTAATGCACTTAGCTTCCCCTAAATAAATTTACTTGGCTGTTTTGTCAAATTTGCATAAAAAACGTTTAACATCTGTTTCGAGGTTTTGGTTACTTAAGAATTTTTCAAGTGCATGTTTATGGTCATGCTTTTATTTTGAAGTCTGTTTATGTTGCAGTTCTATTTCCTCCCCTCATGTTTGTTGTTTTGTTCAAGAAGCAGGTGGAAACTAACGAATAATGAGGTACAGAAGAATATAACTTACATGAACAACCAGGGTGTCAAACAAATGCATGCTTTAAGAGCCTCTTCACATTTTAATGATGACACATAGTGTGCATCAATATGATTGAATTTAGCTGTTTAGTATTAGTGGAACTAACCTTTTAGTTAGCGATGCCCACCACTGCCATGAACCCTAACACACGGCCTAAAGCAGTGTCCCCAACCTTTTAATCACCGCGGAGCAGTCAAGGCGTGGCAATTTTATTGTGGCCTGGTACCAATTGGTCCACGGATCGGAACCGGTTCGCGGCCCTGGGGTTGGGGACAACTGGCCAACAGGCTGCAGAGTGCCTCACCTTCTGGCTTATCATGACGTGATACTTCAGGTACTCCTGGAGCTGCGCTCGATTTTGTTGATGGAACAAGAAGTCCTTTTGCTGCTGTGGCAGAGAGGCCATGACATCATCAGATGGCAGGAAGATTGTCACTGGATGGAAAATCACATTGTCTATCAGGTCCATCACACCTGTGTCCTGAAACACACAGGAGATAAAGTTTGGGTTTCTGAAACCATCCGGCTCTCTGGCTAAATACCCGCAGATAAAATCCAAGGAATGGGACACATTACATTATACATTTTAATGCAAACAAATAAAATGTTTTAAAGGTTAAACATGAATGTAGCAGGTGGCACTGGACTGGTGAGCGGTTCAGTGTTTAACCTGCTTGTCTGGACCTCCTGGGGCCCAGCTGGGTCCAGAAATCAGATGGACTCTGCTAGACATGGAGGTCTGTGGTAGAGTTTTACCTTCAGAAGCTTGTAGAAGGTTTTATAACCATGTCTTTCAGCCACGTCTGTCAGGTTTACCTCTGTTGGATTCTGCAGAGAAACAAGTCAAGTAGATAACTGACTGACCCAGAAATATGTAGACAATGATCAAGACATTAATCAGGTCGTAACGTCATGTTCTAGGCTGCTGCTTGATAAAGGTTGTCAAGAATGACTTGCACCCACTGGAATGAGCAGGATATTGTCTCTGTTAAGGTTGGGTGGTAACAGAATGGAGTCAATTTCATGGATGATGCCGTTAACACTGATGTCGTCGCTGTTGGTCAAATTAGCCTCGTTGATGGTGATTTTACCCTGAAGAAATAACAAACAGAGTTCAATTGAACCTTTCTTTATAACTATCTAAAGACATTTCTAAATTCCTAGTGTCCATATGGAGAATATTTCAACTAGCATTCAGAAGCCTGAATTCATATTTCTGTGCTCTGTTTCCAGACTGCTCTGTATTCTAGGCAGGATCCTAGTTCCTGGGTTCTTGAAGCATATTCATCTATCCTGCAGGTAACCATAGCTGCTACTGGCACAGGAACTTCGGCTCAGTAGTCTACAGTTTTTCTTTCAAACAGTAACATGTGGATTTGAACTGTTGTCTGATTGGTCACCTGGGTGGAACGAGTGGTGAGGACAAATCCGGACAAACTGGTCAGGTTTCGGGTTTGGTACAGGTCGTCAGGCAGCAAAGTGTGACACATGACGATGTGGCCCCGCAGCACGTTGGCGAAAGTTTCTCTGTGTTTCACAATAGCTCTTACCTGAAAAAAACAAACATTGTGATAATCTAAGACTGACTGACCTCCAGACGTTTGTCCAGATTCTTATCTGGAATGAGAACCTGCTTAATGGAGGCATTCTTCTACCTCCAGATGTCTCACCAAGGAGTTGTTAGATTTGATGGCCTGAGCATTTGGAGCAAAGACGGTGAACGGACCACGACCTTTCAGGGTAATCTCCATCATCTGAAACCAGAGTTTACTTTGGTTAATGAGATTCCACATGCAGGGGGCGACAGACTGAAATGTCTGGATACTCACCACCAAACTGAAGTAAAAGTTGCTGGACCCTTTGTACCTCAGCTCCTGTCAGAAGTGGGCAGATAGCTGGTTAAATGTATGAGGTGGCAGGGCTCAGTGAGGGTTTGTGTTGCAGAAGCTCACCCTCTCCACGGTGCTTTTGCACTTGAAACCATCTCCAACAAAGTTTTCAGAGCAGGTGCAGGTCCGAATGCCAGGTCCTGTCATGTTGCACTGGGCAAAGTGGTGGCAGCCGCCATTTTTCTGAGAAAAAATGGCCAAATAATAACAGCAGGTTAATTATTTAGACTTTTGGACAATGTTCAATCAATGCACTACTCTGGAAACTGATTCAATTCAAAAGCTAAAAGTAGAAAAAGTTCCTCCCATTACAGCAGAAACAGGATTTCTAAATGAGGAAAGGACTGTTGTTCAGGTGACCACCCACAAACTGGTCACTGAGAAGAAACGTGTGATTTCAGGCAAACTGACCTTTGCACACAAGTTGACAATGGTGCAGTTCTGTCCATCACCTGAGTAACCTTTGCTGCAGACGCACGAAGTCTGAAAACGCAACCAGTACCTGTGTTACTGTCTATAAAGCTGAATCTCTTTATTGACACTGATGGAGAAAGCCCCTACTTTGTTTGGTCCAACATGGATACACTCCGCTTTAGCATGGCATCCTCCATTCCCCTCCAGGCATGGATTTATCTCTGTGGAGATGAAAAACATTCAGAACTACAGAGAGATCATCCAGAGACATCAGAAGTTTCCAGATTACCATCTGTCCTACTCCAAATAACCAATGCTGCATGCCTAGACATTCACTGAGAAGCCTTTAGTCTGGTCAGCAGGAATAAACCTCTACAACTGCCTCCTTGCTCATCAGAACAAAGATTGTTTTACAAAGACTTTACCAAACCAGTTCTCTAAGAACTGTTTAAAACTACCAGTGAAACTCCTTAGAAGCATCTTTTGATTCAAGGATCAGTGGAAATACAGAAAACTTTTTCTATGTCTGCAACATACCTTCAGAAAACCAACAGGTCTCCATAAACTCTTTAAAAGGCCCAAAGAACATCTACCAGTGTCTACTTTAGAAGACAGAGCGTCTAAGCATCTTTCAATTTACCTGGTTAGTCATGGGACGCCTTCAACACCTCAACATCATGCTTCAACTACCAAATTCTCTTCAAGAATGTTCTAGTCTCCTAAGACCTCCAAGTTTTAGTTACAAATGAATACTGCTGACATCATAATGAGACATTATGATGTCTGATTATCACCATGACCCAGTCATGAAGTACTTAATCTCTTGCTTATTGATTGGAGATGGACCCCATGTGTTTCAGAATGAAGAGGTGACCACCTCTAGCTTGTCATTCTTCTGGAAAGGTTTATAACTAAATGTTAAACAATTCAACATTGACATCTAGTAGGTCTTGAATAAATTAAAAGTATCCTAAAGATCCCTTCAAATATCTTCAGCAATGTCCAAATACCTTCAAATGTCCCGGGAAAACTTTGGGCTTCAAGCTTTTAATCAGTCCAAGTCAAGAAACTTCTATGAATATCTTTTAGCTCCTTAAAAAACATACTGATATTTTTTTGAAAATCTAGAACTTGAATGATTGGGAACATCCAGAGATGTTTAAGCATCTTGTTGGGAACTTTAAAAACCTTTTCTGGCTCCTGAAGAGGACCTTTGGTCTTCATGAGTCCATGAGCCAGCTGGCTCTCAGTCTACAGTTCAAACAGAAGAACACAGATCCTGGTGCTTCAGGAGTAAAGGGGGAACCTACCCACACACACAAACCCATCTCCAGCATAGCCGCGCCCACAGACACAGTCTCTGCTGCCGGGTCGGGTCCGTTTACAAACCCCAGACAGACTGCAGCCGCCGTTCTTCACCAGACACGGGTCTACAGCTGCAACATCGTCATCAGACTCAGTATTTTCAGGCCGTCATCAGATCAAAAGTACAGCTGAGTAGAGCTTGGTTCTTACCTTTACAGAATGTCCCATTTCCCTGAAACCCAGCAGCACACAGACACCGAGATCCAGATGTTTGAACCGCACAGCTGAAGGTTTAGATCATGAAGAAGAGCAGGTTAGAAGATGAAGAGGCACAATCTGAGTCATTCATGGAAGTTTTCCATGACTTACTTTGCGCTGCTATGACATTTCACAGAACCACATAGTTCATCAGCTTTGGATTCAATTTCTGCAATCAGACAAACACAACAGAGCTGCTGAGTGACGATGCAGAACCACAAAGTGATATCTCCTACAAGTCAGCATGGATATTCCAGCTCTTCTGGATGGATGGATGGATGGATGGATGGATGGATGGATGGATGGATGGATGGATGGATGGATGGATAGATAGCATTTATTGTCATTGAACAGAAATCAACAAAATTTCTATTGCAGCTCCCGTGCAAAAAGTCACATATATACAATAAATAAAATAAGCAAACACACAATAATAATAATAACAATATATACAACTAAATTAACTAAAGGCACTCAACCATCCAAAGAAGTAGCAGCAGGTCCAATTATGGTAAAGTACAGATGATGTGACAGTGCAAAGTGCAGAACAATATGGCTGTGTGGGGGGGGGGGGGGATATGTATGTGTGACTGCGAGGTTATGATATGTGTGGGAGGGGGGGCGGCAGGGAGTAATGGCTCTGACTGCTGTGGGGAAGAAACTGTTTCTCAGTCTATTTGTTGTAGTCCGTATATTCTTGTACCGCTTGCCTGATGGCAGCGGCACAAACAGTCTGTGGCCCGGGTGGCTGGAATCCATGGCTATGGATCCAGCTCTCTTCTTGACCCGGTCTGTGTAAATGGAGTCCAGGTCTGGGAGGGGGCATCCCACAATGCCTTGTGCTGTTCTCACCACCCGTGTCAGTTGTTTCCTCTCCAATGCTGTGCAGCTACCATACCACACAGTCATGTTGAGGCAGAGGATGCTCTCGATCATCGCCCTGTAAAAGTTCACGAGCAGCCGTGAGGAAAGTCCAGCCCGTCTCAGTTTCCTGAGGAAGAAGAGCCTTTGTTGTGCTTTCTTCACCAGGTGGGAGGTGTTTGTGTTCCAGGAGAGGTCAGACGTGATGTGGAGGCCCAGGAACTTGATGTTGTCCACACGTTCCACCACTTCTCCATCTATGAGAAGGGGAGTGTGATCCGTCCTCCTGGACCTTCTGTAGTCCACAATGACCTCCTTGGTCTTCCCTGTGTTCAGCACCAAGTTGTTGGCTGAACACCACTGAGTGAGCTGCAGAATCTCCTCTCTGTAGTGGGTCTCGTTGTTGTCTGAAATGAGACCCACTACTGTTGTGTCGTCCGCGAACTTCACGACTGTGTTGGTGGGGTGGATGGCCACGCAGTCGTGTGTAAACAGGGTGAAGAGAGCTGGGCTGAGCACACAGCCCTGCGGCGTGCCTGTGTTGAGGACCAGTGGGGACGATGTTGAGCCACTTATTCTCACCACCTGAGGCCTGTTGGTGAGGAAGTCTCTGATCCAGTGGCACAGTGAAGCGGGCAGCCCCACCTCGAGTAGCTTCAGCACCAGCTTGTCTGGGATGACGGTGTTAAATGCTGAGCTGAAGTCTACAAATAGCATCCTGACGTAGGTGTTGGGATGCTGCAGATGGGTCAGGGCTGTGTGCAGAGTGATGGAGACAGCAACCTCTGTTGACCGGTTCGCTCTGTAGGCAAACTGAAGGCTGTCCAGGTTTGCGGGGATGAAGTCTCTGGTTGCTTCCAGGGCAACAAGCATCCGTTACCTCGGTCTAACCCCAAAGACCTTCCGGTCCTTTCTTTGTGCTGTAAAACCCTCTGTTGCAGCCAATCATGCCTTTCTCCTAAACAACCAAGGGTCCAGTGGAGAATCAGCTGACTGGTCTTTAACACAAAATCCTCACCTGTAGACACAGACTCAGCAAGTGAAGCCAAGCTATTAAACTGCCCAAAATGATGAAAACAGAAACAACTGAAACTCTGACAGCAAATGTTTGATAAGAGCTGTTACTTCTGGGTTCAAAGCTGAAAGAAAAGTGTCAGGAGAAAGCTGGTGCTATCTCACCACCAACGTTTAGCTGAAGCCACTCCAAACCAGACAGGTGTGTGTTTTCCAGCAGAGGTGTGTTGAATTACTGACTAAAACCCATTGAAATAAGGTTTTTAAAATTAAACTTCTTAGAGATATTTAAATTTAGATGGATGTGGATGTGTTGCATTGACACCAAGGAAGTAAAACTGATATTAGAGAAGCTGTCAATCAATCTGGGAAGGTCATTTCCATACTATCTGCCTTTTTTCAAGGCAAAATGTTGTTTTGCCTTGAACCAAACATGGAGAAGCAGCATTCAGCTTCTATGCACCTGATCCATCCAGGCCTTGAAGTTGGCAGGAATTAAAACTCTGAGTCATAACTAACATGAAGCTCATTTGGATCTCACTTCAGTAAAATTCAACAAAACTCTCATAATGGAGAACTTGAAAGACAAGCAGAGGAAATTCATTTCATATTTGTGTACTGGTTATGACATGTGGTAGGTTCACACTGAGTTCTGTATTTTCTGCCATACTTTCATCACAGCGAACGCCTCTCCAGCCGACGTCACACTCGCAGGTCCCGTCTCCGTTCAGGCCCTCGTTACAGAGTCCGTTCTTACACTGACAGTCTGCAGAGGAAACCGAGGTCAGATGATGGACACACTTCTTCTAAAGATTTACTTTAATGAGCTTCATTAACCTTGATCACAGTGAACTCCGTATTTTCCGCTCTGACAGGATTCACAGGCCGTCCCATGGAAGTCCTTGTTGCACTTACAGACTCCGGTGCCGTTGACCCCGTCTGAGCACAGTCCATTACCGAAACAGGCCTGTCCCTTCGGACCTGGACAAGGCTCACAGTGCTCTCCGAAAAACCCTTCACAACACCTGCGTTCCTGAAAAATATACAGGCAAAGTGATTCAGGACTTCCTGTGATTTATTCATGTTGGGACAGTTTTCTGTGTGAAGCAGCGGGACGTACAATGTTCTTCCGGAGGCAGGTTGCTATGCAGCCGATGGTCATATGGGATTCTCCTTCGATGGTGTGTCTATACAGGCAGCTCCTCATCCTCACCGATTTCTGCAGACATTCAGAACCACAGCTCAGGAAACAGCCTCACCTCCTCTTTGTAGCACTTGCTAGAAGTTTTACAGATTATTCTGCAGAAAATAATTTAAACTCAAACTGTACTAACTCTCTTAGGGTGTTAAATCCCAGTCAGTGGGTCCTAATGGGGCAAGTTTCTGCAGATTATAGAAAGGAGCCAGAAGTGGACTAATTCCAGTTTTAGATCAACCTTAAGGTTGGATTGTCAGTTTAATGGACCCCATTCAGTGAGCCCACAGTGAACTTTGGCCCACTTTGGATTTACTGCCATCCAGAGTAAATCCATATGGGACCCATTTCCAGATGCTGGGCTATGAAGAGGGTTAAGGTGATGATGTCAAGTCTCTTAAAAGGACAAATATAAAACATCATCTGCAAATGAGTCAACTTTCCATTTCTTCCTAGTTATAACTGGTGGTAAGTTATGCAGCAGAGTGTTGGTGTTGTTTAATCTTTTTCACTTTGCTTAGAATACATTTTGCATAAACGTACATCCTTCCTTTCTTCTTCAGAGCCAGCAGCCTTGGCTGTTTGCGAGGAACATTTTGATGAATGTACCTATTGAGCCGTTAGCTTACGTCTCTGTTCCTAAAATGTGTGCACATATTTGTGGCTCCTTTTTAAATACATTATTAAACGTGGCAGAGAGAGAAAAGTCTTACATCATGGTTGGTGCCACTGGGACATTTTTGGGTTTTGGGCAATAAACAGTTTCCACATGACCCCTGTGAGAACAAAGAAGCTCATCTGAATTACAGCAACATTCAACAGATCTTTGTTGTCTGGTAATGTGCAAGTCTGAGTGTGTGGATGTTACCTTTACTTTACTGTATGTCAGTTTGTCACAGAGGTTTCTGTTGATGTGAAGAACCGCTGACAGACCGTGAATCACTCCTTTACCACACAGCAGGTTGGAGGAGTTTATCTGAGCATCGTTCACAAACAGCTGCAGGAAGAACACAAAGACACAGATGATCCACCTTCTCCTGGTTGCCTTTCTGAACGTTTGAAGGAAGGATTTCATTTGGCTCTCACTCTCTGTTTGCACTGGACTGTTTTCTGCTGCTAAATGCACTCAAGACTCTCAACACATTTTCATTTCTTTCTAGAACTTTGTCTCTAAACTGAGTCCAGACTCTGAGCGGAGTTCTGCATCTGGACACATTTGTGAAAGTGAAAACGTTCCTGACCTTAAACAGTTTCCAGAGTCTGGAAAGATGTCTAATTCTGAGGACATTTTGATAAGATCCCTGAAGGCAACCAAAGTGATTTGGGTTAACAGGACTTCAGCTAATTTTCCCTTCCGTTTTGTTTGTGTACTTGAACATGAGCATTTTGACAGAAACGTCTTTGATTTATTGAGCTTCCAAACTCTGATCTATGAATGATTCAAGCATCTTGAGACCACTGATATAAAAGAAGAGGACTTGGATTGAGACGTTTGTATGAGAGCAGACCTTTCCGTCTCGAGGGTAGATCCCGATCTGGAAGGGAAATCCGAGGAGGGTCTCCCTGTATCCTCCAGGCTGAAGGTCAGTCTTTAGCAGGCGCTCCGCCAGAACCACATGATAACGGGTCATGTTGCTATCCTGTGGACGGGAAGAAAAGACTGACTGACAGAGGTCAGTTGACCAATTTGAGGTCATGGGTCAGAAAGAGAACCACGGACCCATGCTGTTTAATTACATAAAACCTCTCAGTCTGGAGAAAGAAAATGGCCCAAGATCCCAGAAAAGACAAATCGGTCATCTAAATAAAACATGTGAGGTCCATTGTGTATTGTAGATTTTCTAGAGCGTTATTGACTCATATTGTTTTTTAAGACCAGATGCACAGAAACACACTAAGACATGTCCAAGCCACTCTGCAATAAAGAAGTCCAACCAATCCTAAGTTTGTTTTAGTGTTCTGACCCGAACTCAGCTGTGACCCCCTACACCCACACGTCAACATTCTTCTTTAGATACAGTCCCACAGATTTATTCCCTACCAAGGCAGGTGCTGCCACCTGCTGGAGGTATTGTGTGATGGCAGAGTCTGTTGGGGCGAACACGGTGAACTCCTCGGCCCGCTCGATCTCCTTCGTCAGGTTGTACTCCTGCAGGAAAACACAGAGACGATCCAAACAGCTACAAGCCTGGACGGAGTGTGTGTGTGTGTGTGTGTGTGTGTGGGTGTGTGGGTGTGTGTGTGGGTGTGGGCGTGTGTGTGTGCGTGTGTGTGTGTGAGACCGTACGATGAGGTAGGATCGGAAGAGCGAGAACTCTGGCCTCAGAGCGAGCACGGCCAGCAGACCTTCGCTCAGCTTCTTGTCAGGCACCAGAACCTGCGGACCGGATCAGAACCGTGACTGTAGTGCAGCACCAGCTTGGCATTGGAGCAGCAGCATCTGATCTGCCAAGTACCTTGTTAATAAGATGGATCAGGCCGTTGGTGGCAGCGCTGTCTGAAGCGATGACGGTTGCTCCTCCAACTGATGTGATCTGACAAAAAACACCAATTTACAGCTCTGATGGTTCTGACCCGAACTGAGCAAACAGGAAGCAAAGCCCGGCTCCGGATGGTGCAAGAGAAGCAGCTAACTCCGTACCTCCTGGCTGGTTGATACAGGAAGCGATGAGGTCAGCAGAGAGGTCACTGATGAGATGTTCCTCAGTGTGGAGGAGGAGAAGACGCCGGGCAGGACGTGGTTTCTGCAGGACACAAGAGACATCAGCGTTACGTCTCCATCCTCTCACTCCCAATTCCACTGACAGCACACCTGATGAGGCTCGGCAGGTTTCCCTTCATTGTCCAGAAGCTCCTGTCCATTGGGGACATCTGAGCGACAGCAGCGGATGTTGGTACCAGGAGGGTCAGGTTCTGATCCGATAAAGAGCGAGACAGGCCGGAGTCCTGAAGTGTGTTGAGACCATAGAGGAGTTAGTTTACAGTTTAACTTTTAAGTCTCAAACCGGATCAGGTGATGATCTGCAGGAAGGGTAAACATTTGACTGAACAGTCTTCTGGCCAACAGAACCTCAACAGAACCTTGAACCTGTAATTTGATTGTACCTCCCTATCAGGAACTAGGACTATCCAGTTCCAGTAGTAGACTCCTTATTAAAGACAGGTCCTGCAATAAACACAGAAGAGTCTCTGGAGCCGGGTTCTGCTCCTGACTGGGTCGCTGCTCTTTACTCACCATGGTCCAGCGGAAGAAGTCTGAGGCGTTCTGCAGAACCATCAGCTCCTGGAACCATCAGACAGACAGACTGAGACAGGTTGGAGCGGGGAGATGAAGCCGACCCAGAGTCGATTCTGCTGACCTGGTCGACGGTACCATAGCACAGGAGTCCGTCTCCAGCATACCCATCGTCACAGACACATGTCCACTGTGAGGACAGCAGGAGACAGCTGGCCTAGGGACGGGGACACCACCCAGCCCAGATTCTGTTACCGCTTCTTGATGAGCTAGAACTTGTGGTTCTGAGGTACGATTGGACCGGTTCTCACCCTGAAGTGGCAGCCTCTGTTAGCCGTCACACACTGGTTGACAGCCTCACAGGCGTGTCCGTTCCCCATGTAGCCGGCCTTACAGGCACAGTCACTCTGGGCACAGAGAAGGTTCTGATTCAAGTTAGATCTGTGGTACCAGAGGTCCAGTTTTACCTGCCTGCTCTGTATGTCCACAAACATTACATTCCCAAAATCTTTCCTAGCAAACTGTCAGAACCAGATCAGAAACTGGGGCTACAATTAGCTTAGCAACTGGTTTAGCAAAACACTCAGGAACAAGTGATCTAACTATCTGTGCTCCCCATCAATCCGTCCTACCTTGTGGTGATGCTCTCATCGATGCTACATCACAATCTGATGACTCAGCACATTTCTTATCCTACCTGTGGAAGTTTGGTTTGGTCGAAGATTACGGTAAGTTTTATTTAATTTATTTTATATCTGGCAGATAAAGAGTTGCGGTGATCTGTATTAGTCTGTGTTTAATTTAATTCCAATGAAAACCTGTTTCCCTGTCTGATACTGTTTTATTCTTACTAACGCCTCTGTATTTAAAATATTTTTAACAGGTAGGATATTGTAATAAAAGGATTAGTGCATTCATCTACAGCTTTTCATTTTAAACGGGTAGGATATTCAGATGAAGGAAGTGATCTTCTTATGGTTTCGTCATGGATAGAAATTGTTCCGATGCTAAGCTAACCATAACTGCTAACCTTCCACTTCAGTCACTCAAATATTGTTATCCGATATATTTAACATTAACAACCCGCTATAGTTTGTAAACATGACGGTAGCAGTTTTAGACGGGTAGCACCGACAGACAGACTTAGCCATCTATCCGAGCTATGGTAGGAAAATCTGACGAGGTAGCACTGATAGTCAGAGCATTGGATCAAGAATAGTTGAGGAGCTGGTTCTGAAACTGGTTCTGTGCTACGCTGTACCTCTGGTGCTGATTTGTGGTTTAGACTGACAGAAGGCAGCAGAACATCTGGAGTGAAACGGGTCGATTGTTCACCAACAGTAACATTTATTTTCTGTAGTGTCCAACATTCACCCATCAGACATTTCTGTTCCCTGCTAATGTCAATATTATCTGAAGATAACATTTCTACAGATGCTTCTGAAGTTCTGCTCCATTTGGACTATTACTAGTCTGAAGAACTTGGAATCTGTTCTGCTGAATGTCTTGTCAATTCTAACCCACAAACCTGTTCTGGTCTGGACCCAGGTTTTGAACCTCTGGGTTCTGAGGAACTGGTTGTCCTGATGTCTACACCACCTTCTGGACAATCTAAAAGCTTTCTAGGTTTCTTGGAACAGATGAATCGAAAAGTTTAGAACAGTTCTTGTCCTGCTGGTTCTGACGCGTAGTGATGGGGCAGTACCTGTCCAGGTCCAACGTAGATGCAGGAGGCGTTTGGGTGGCACCCTCCCCCATCAGGACCATCACAGTTGTTTATGGGTTGACACTCGTTTCCGTCCTCTGTCCAGCCAGTAAGACACTGGCAGGTGTGAGTACCTGGGCCTGTCTTTATACATTTTGCCTATAGGGGGCAGCAATGACCACACAGTTCAGCACACAGTTCAGAGAATGAGGAAGCAAAGGACCAGAACACAGTGGGAACTCACGTTCACACTGCAGCCGCCTCGGAGAGGCGGAGCACAGGGATCCGACTCCACACAGGTGATCCCATCGCCTTGGAAACCAGCTTTACAAACACACCTGATACGTGGAAGAACATCTGGGTTAAATAATCAAAATTACCAGCATCTCTGGTCATTAATGATATTTTATGTAGATAAAATATCATTTTAAAACTTTTGACTCTTCCTATTAGAGTTCTGAGGTAGGTAGGATGAACAATAACTATGCAGAAAGGTTCTGAAACTGGATCAGTCATGGTACAGCTTCATATGGGAAGTTGGGCTCTGGAAAGGGAATGGGTTTTCCTGAACGTCATAGTATGCTAAATCAAATATGCTGCAGTTCCTGGCCAACAAAATGGAACTGAACATCAATTAGATCTAAACTGCTGAATTCCTGAGGGCTGTGGACGAAGAACTGTCTCGACTGGGTTCAGGCCGTTCTGTGGTTTCTTTGTAGTTATATTGAGTCTTTCTGGGTTCTGTGTGGGATTGACAACCTGATCAACCAGGTTCTAATGTTGGTTCTGAAGACAGATGAAGATCTGATGGACTTTAGCTCACTCAGTTTGAATAAGTCCTTCGGCAGGGAATACAGAACCTCTCTGAAGAACTGGTTCTGGCTATCCAAACCAAGTCTACTGGACTATCGGCGAGAAAACAACCTCCATTGAAATAATATCTCCTTTTATTTAAACGGAGATATTATAGCCGACCCCTTAGTTCTGAATCAACAGGCCAAGAGGACAGAGGTGAATAAGGAAGAGGAAGGAACCAAAGCCAGAACCTCGTGGTCCACCAGAGCCCTGTGTTTCAGCGGTTCTGTTAAAGCGTGCAGGTACCTGGGTGACCCATCAGTGAAGTCACAGTCAGCGTGGGCATGGCAGAACTGGGCCAGGCCTCCACAGACAGATGTCTGTCGCTCACAGAACCGACCGGTGAAACCTCGAAGACAAGAGTCCAGCTTACATCGTCCATCTGAGTCTGGACGGTTGTCACACTGTCCATGGACGCAGGGACAAGCTGTGGACATACAGGTGAGACTTGACACAGGAAATTTCTATTGTCTATCTGAGGGACAACACAAAGTCCACTTGACCTACTTCTGTCACAGTTTGGACCATATTTGTTGAAGGAGGAGCAGTACTGACAGCGAGAGCCTCTGAAGTTGGGTTCACAGATACACGACCCATTTCCTCTGATGCCCTCCACACACTGGACAGAAGACATCTGCTGAGACCAGTCAGAGGAACACGGTGGTTCCTCCGGATGTTTGGTGGCAGAACGTTACCTGGCCACGTCCGGAGCAGGGTGTGTTGAAGCCACCTGGACAAGGAGAGCAGTCTGGACCGTAGAAACCTTTACAGCAGGCTGGAGTCTGAACAGACAGGTACATTAATGTTACCACAGATTACTGACTTAGCTCTCATCAATAAAATCATAATGCCGCTATTACCGTTACATTCGCGGTGCAGAGTGGTGTGCAACCTCTGAATGGGACCTTGATGGGGGATTCGTCAGAGAAGAGGTTGTAAAGACACCCGGAGTAGGAGGTGCCCTGTTCACCAAAACAATAACAGTTTCACATAAAATTAGTTTTTCATATGAAGAGTAGAGATAAAAATCCAGAAGGTCCCAGCAGAGTGAGACTTCTTACTGTGTAGACTCCTGATGAGCACTGGAACAGGTGGACCTTGGCGCAGCTGACACATTCACCCTAAAGGATCACAAGATGTCAGCCATAAGATGTGAGTCGCAAGGATCAACCTCACAACAGTAAGCTCACTGTTTCTGGATCGGTTCCTAATGTGTCCGATAAAATCAACAGCTCCTTACCTTGATGATCTCGGTCTCTGTGATGTCACACCTGTGAGGCAGCAAAGGTTGGATAGAGGGTGGAGTCAAGACTCCGTTCATCACGTACAGCCGTCCATTCTTGGCCTCCACGGCTGCCTCCAGAACGGCCGCTCCGTTGACCAGAATCTGACCCTGGATCAGCCAATAGGAGGAGCATTACAGCAAACAGATCAGGCTTAATGCATGCAGGAATAAAAAAAATCATGATACACCTGGAAGATATCTCAGCTGAGGATCCATCAAAGTGAAAGATGGACTTTTTGACAAACTTACGTTTTCTGTTACGTTGATGATCAGGACCTGGTTGGCCATTGTCACAATGGTGGGGCTGGACACAATGTTGTAGACCTCCAGCTGTAGGACAGCAGGCAGGACAACGATCAGAGGGGAAAGAAGAGCGGATTCAGACATACAGCTGGTACTCACCGAGGTGGACGGGACGATGTGGTTCCGGAGGAACTCTGTCAGCTTGCTGCGACCCTGAGGGTTCAGACTGATTTAGATCGTAGCCAGAGTCTCTGAGCAGTTGACGGTTTGATTCTTACTCACCTCTGTACTGCGGAGGAACTGCAGGTGACCCTCCTTCATGCCGTTAAATGCTTCAGTAGTCGGAGTGAAGACCGTGACGGGTTGAGGGAGGTCCATCACAGAGGCCAGGTCAGCTTGCTGTAACCACAGCAAAGACTCACTGAAATCTTCAGTTGCTTCTTGAAGATTTGCTGATTTGTTTTACTCTGAAGTTGGATTAAGAAGGTTAGATCTTCTCTGGATCCCACAAAACTATCAGAACAGAAGGCCAACCTGCAGAAGATACTGCAGATCCTACAGAGTCCAAAGTTCTTCAGTGGATGGCTACTGGACTCCTGCTTTTGCTTTTTGAAGCAAGAGCAGAAGTCCAGAATTTTAAACCAGTTACAGACCAGACTTCTTACTGGGCTCTGCTGAGAGAACCAAAATCTACTGCAGATTCTCCAAGATAATCCAAACTGGAACAAATTTCTGAGACCAGGTCAACACAAGTTCTTAGAACCACATAATGAACAAAAAAAGCCTTAAATAAGTCGTCATCAGTCTGAACCAAGGGATAGCTGGTGTGAAAGAAGTAATCTGATTACCGCACCTCCAGCAGGGACTTGAACGTCTCCAATTTGCCATAGTCAGAGATGATTTTCATCAAGTTCTCCTGTAGAAGATCATCAAAGTGTTAAAGTGGGGTCGACATTTCCTCCAGTCAACCAGGGTCAGAAGGTCTCACATCTGGCCTGCTCTCCACGGTGGCCGGGACGCTGTCCATCAGCTTTGTGATGATGTGGACGAGTCCGTTGGACGCTGCCAGGTCCGACTTCATGACCTCACCTCGCTTCCTGCTGCCATGGATACGGATTCTGATCTGACCGCTCTGCAAGGAGAAATAGGATGGTTCTGGTTTAATCGGGTCATCAGATTCAGGTCCAATGAGGGTGGGACTCCTCATGTCTCCCATGATGTGTCCGGTGTCCTACTTATTCCTTTGCAAAGGCTTTGGATCAATTTTATGCAGATGATAAACTGTGCATGAGAGTCTTACCTAGAGACTCATAGAAGTGCTTTTTCTCCTGAGAGTTCTGGTTCTGATCCATATCTCAGGACCACTTGAAACAACATTGTGTTTTAAAAAACTGAAAGACAGCTAGGTTTCTTCTCACCCTGCCAGACATCTCCGTCTCTCCTGCCTTTCCGGACAGCGTGTAGAAGACATCCGTCTTCATCAGAGTGGAGGACGGCATTGAACCAGCAACCAGGTGCATCTTACACAGGTACTTAGCTTTGGATGAGTCTGCAGTCAGAGTCTGTATCTGTGATTAAAAGAACAACAAAAAGCCTGAAAACTCTGCTTCTTCTGACTGTCTGTGCTAAACGGGTCTAGAACTCACAGAGGTTCCCTTGAAACCTCGATTCACTGGAACAAAAACCGTAAACGGACCCAGGTTCTGAAGAGGCCAAGACAGAGAATCTGGGAACACAAAACAAACCACATCAGTGCTGACATCTGCCTCTGAACAGAACATCAGGTCCAGATCAAGCTAAGATGGAACCAGAACTGCTGGACTTTCTGGAGCAGGAGGCACAGTCCAACCCTCAGATTTAATGTTGCTTTATTCTAATCACCGAACAGAGAGATGGCATTGCTCAGCTGGCCGCTCCATTCCTTCCCAGGCTGTGTGTTCAGTTCCCTGAGACGCTCCATGATGTTCCCAAAGCAAACCTTCCCGTTCCCGATGTAGCCCTGGAGACAGGCGCACCTTGAGGCAAAGCAACAGGACACTCAGGTGTATTCAAGAGAGCATACAGGTAACAGTGAGGTAAAGCAAGGCGGAGGGGACTGACCGGACCCGACCCGGTCCCACCGTGGAGCAGTTGGCATTCTGGTGACAGGAGTCGGGTTTGCAGACGTCCTTCAGGTTGCAGCTGCCGTCCGCCAGCGTCTCAAAGTCTGGTAGACACTCACAGTGGGACTGGAAGGAAACCAGACACCGACAACAATACTCCCACAAACATCTCCCCCTGCAGGCTGGACTCTGCATTACAGCCACTGGGAGTCTGGAGAATCACATCAAACTAATTAGCTCTGGATTGTGTTCCTCCCCTGATTCCATCTCTGAGACGGTTACTTAGTCAAGCGAGTCCCTAATTCTGATCCGGATCATGTTTAAATCCTGACGTGAATCTGATCCTGAACCTGTTCCAGATCCTGCCCCAGAGGAAGATGGCGTCGTTCTGATCCTAGCATTACTTCCGGTCTTTGTCACAATCCCATTCTGGATTAGATGTTCTGGTTTCATCTCAGTGTTTTTGTTCAGATGACGTTCTATATCCAGAACATGCCATCAAACCTGATTCAGGTTCTGGATTTGATCCTTTTTCATACTCAGGCTAATTTCCTGATGTTCCTGAATCTGATCTCTGATTTTGATCTGCATGCAAAGAGTTTTCCACTTTTATCTCCCTGCTGATCCCATTCCTGGTTAGCATCCCGGTTCTTCTACATTCCCTTTCTGCTCCCATCTTTTTCCATCTAATCCCTTTTGGTTCTGGTTCTGATCCCTCAGACTCTGAAGTGGATCTCTGGACTAATTTTACCTTTCCCGGTCCATCATAAATGCAGCGGGTGGTCCTGGCAGAGCATCGTCCGTTTTGGGTCTGACAAGGATCGATCGGCATGCAGACCTGTCCGTCACCGCTGTAGCCTTGGTTGCAGGTGCAGTGGTGCTGGTCCGGTCCAGTGTGGGCACAGGAAGCCCAGGAATGGCAGACCGGCCGGAGACACGGGTTCTTGGCTGTGGAGGACAGAGGGAACGATGAGCAGACCAGGACCATCCCTGAGGAGATGGTTCTAGTTCTGGGTAGTTCTCTGGTGGTGATGAACGAGTTCCTTTTTTAAACATTTCTAAACTGAACAACAATCAAAACATCAGAGCTGCTGGAGATCAGGAGCTGGGCCCGGTTCTGACCCACAGAAACACAAACTGGGAGTTGATCCCGGTTTGTTGGTTTCTGTTTTGGAGAACTGGGCCCAGGTTCTTAGAGGGGTTCAGACAAAGGTACAGTTTCACCCAGTTCTGATCTTTGAGCCTGCCTAGCCAAGCCAGTCCAGAACTCCTCTGTTCATGTTTAGACTCACCTAAACACCGAGATCCTGATTTCTCATAACCAGGCAAACACTGGCACACCAGCCGTCCTGTCAAAGCTTCTTCCATGCAGCGGGAGTTCTGCTGGCAGCTGAGGGCCGCACACTCTGGAAGCTCTGGAAGACAGGAACCAGGTCAGGACAGACAGGTCCAGGCTGAAGGAAACCCGGTGCTGCAGGTCCAGCAGAGGGACTTACCCTGGTCACAGCGAGGACCTCGGTACCCAGAGAAGCAGGTGCAGCGACCGTCTCCTCTTAGTCCAGAACCGCAGAGACCGTGGACACAGGAGCACTCTGAGGCAGAACCAACAACAGCGGGTAAGGAATACTGGCGGTACTGACCGGGGACAGGATGGGAGAATGTGACGGTACCTGAACTACAGGTAGGGCCGTAACGTCCAGGAGAGCAGTCCTCACACGCCGTTCCTACAAAACCCACCTGGACAGCAGCCAGAAACAACTTTGACCCAAAGTCTGAGCTACTGCAGCGTTACTAATGTGGCCAAAAGGGTTCTGATGCCTTCTGTAGGTCAGTCAGAAGGTTCTGTGGGTCGGTCCTAATGCAGTTCAGGAAAACTCAAGAGGCAACAGAAACCTAGCTGTCTTTCAGTTGGTACTCCAGGATAATTTGGGTTTTACCAGATTCTGCTTGAGTTATATCTGTGTGTGTGTGTGTGTGTGTGGGTGTGTGTGTGTGTGTGTGTGGGGGTGTGTGTGTGTGTGTGTGTGTGTGTCACCTGGCAGCTGCAGGTGCCGTTCCCCCCCAGCCCATCGGAGCAGACCCCTCTGCCACTGCAGGGTCTGTCGGCCCCATCAGGACATTCTGCAACACAAACACAGGAAGCTGATGGAGGATGACAGGAAGCTGACCCCTCACCCATCTGTCCCACTTCCTGTCCCAGCTTTCATCAGCTCCTCTGTCCTCCACCACCCCCCCTACCGCATTCAGCGGAAATCTTTCCCTTCTCTGGTTGGATTCTAAGGTCTGAACCAGAACCTGGACTGGTCTTTGGTCCAGGTTCTGTCTGGACTTGTGGATCTCAGGTTCTGGATGATGTTCTGCTGGTCTGAGAGCAGCTTGTGGGATCGGCGCCGCGTCAGCAGATCTCTGTCCTGCTGACGGTCTGCATGGAGGAAGGAAATCCCGGTTCTAGAGGATCATCTGCTTCCTGCCGGACTGGACCGGGTCAGGAGTCACCTGGAGTGCTGGAGTGGGTGCAGATGGGTCGAGCTAGCAGGTTCTGCTGGTTCTGGTCTGTTCTCTGGTATAATCAGGTCGACCATTAAAGCTCTCTAGAGGTTCTGAACTGACCCAGTTTCCCGCAGAATAATGTCAGAGCAGAACAGTACTGACCCGTGCAGTCCGGACCCCAGTAACCGGGGCAGCAGCTCTTCACCTCCACCTGCTGGAAGCACTGGAAGGAGCAGCCGCTGACGGCCAGCTTCAGGCTGCTGGTCCGGATCTGGTACCTGCACAGAACCCACACGGTGAACAACCTGGGTCAGCAGAACCGGTCCAGACCAGAACCGATCAGGTTCAGCTCACTTGCAGCCCGATGCCAGGCTTTCTGGACTTCTCCTGAATCCAGTGGGACACAGAACAAACATGGAGATGGAGCAGGAGTGGCAGGCCATCTGCGTCCTCAGCACCGTGGAGTTGGAGCAGAAGTTCTGGAGAAACAAACAGAACCTGTTCAGAACCCCAGCAAGAACAGGAAGGAGATGGAATGACGGATTCTCCAGCTGCTCTGGAGGAAAAACTCCATCTGGCTCCTTCTGCCACAAAACATCCAAACAGATTAACAACAGGAAGCAGCTAGCGCGGTTCTGTTCAGAAGGCCCGATGGTTCTACTGGTCCTCACCACGACACAAACTGGGAATCTTGGGAGCTGGAAACAGTGACAGGAAGTGAGGCTAATGGCTCTAACTGCTGCTTATCTTCTGGATCGGATCCGCCCAGAACCTCCATCTCACACTGTCAGAGTCAGAAATGGGACCAAATGGATCCAACTGGACTGCCCAGAACCTCCCAGCAGTCCTTCGTGGTTCTGGTCCTGTTCTTCTCTCCATCGGTGCTTCTTTGAGGTTCTGCTCAGCTCTCTGAAGACCCAGACAGCATTTCAGTCAAGTTGAGGCCTGGCCTTTGACTAGGCTGTTCTGTTTGTTTCAGGTTGGACCAGAACATGAAGCTCAGGCTATCGGAAATCAGAACCACCATCTGGTCTGGTTCCTCAGCGGCAGCAGTGGGTCGGTACCGGGCTCAGAAAGAACCAGACTGGATGCTGAAGAGACATTATATTTAATGATGAAAATAATTTCATGAATCTCAGATATGAAGAATTTTGGAGGCGGCAGAAGATCAGAGAACCATTCCACCTAGAGACATCAGTCGCCAGCAGCAAATTAAAGCCGATCCACTGGGATCCACTGGGATCCATTGGTTCCAGCTGAGTACAGGCTCCCATCAGAAAACCTCTCCTGGTGATCTTACCTGCTGTGAGGCGACCGCCGTCATCATCAGAACCAGCAGCTGGAAACTCAGCAGGACCTCCATCTCTTCTGGTTCTGACCCGGTCTGCTGTCCAACCCGGTCCGACAGGCTCTTTTCAGGGCTTCCTCCTCCTCCTGCTTCCTGAAAACCAACCTTCAGGGAAAAGTGCTGAGCTGTAGCTTTAGACACAAACACCCAGAGGAAGTGGGATCATTCTGCATCTTTAAACAACACAGGAACTTCCTGCTGGCTTTCAGTTTCAGACCAAACTGATCCTGGCAGTGACTTCACAGTGGAGCGGCATGTCGCTGCTCTTACTGCAGCGAACCCTCTGGACGAAGGTTAAAATCCAGACTCACAGTTTGTGTCAGAGTGAGACCTCCTGTCTGTCAGCTATCCTATCTGCTCTAGTTTCCTCTCTGTTCTGGGTCCAGGGATGAACTTTGACCCTGCTGTGAATGTTCAGGACCTGCCTGCCACCAGGAGCCTCAGGTTGGGCCTCAGTCCAACAGGAAATCCTGTTTTCCTGAAACTTTCTGCTCCATCATCAACCGTGGCTGATAACCGTCTTCCTGCTGACTCAGAAGACTCAAGACACCAGGACACGCCGTCCCAGTGAGGACACGGCGTCCCCCTGGTGCACAATGTCCCAGGAACAGGAGCCGTCCTCAGAGGGGCCCGGAGCAGACGGTGTCCTCAGTTTGGGTTCTGGATTCTCATCATCAACGTTTTAACAAAATGCTGAACTTCGGTGATAAACAAGATTTAAAAAACAAAAATAAAGTGACAAAGCTAAACTCACAACAACAAATGAAAAGCAACGCAGATAAAATAGAAAAGATAAAAGTTCTGACCCAGAACATCTGAAGGTTTCTTTGGTTCTGAAGTCAGGTTGGTCCTTGTTCTCCTCAGTAGATCATATCCGACTATTTTCCCAGAATTCCCCTGGATCTCGATTCCCCCGAAAACCGAAACACCCAGAGACCTCATCATCCCAGCTGCTTGTATCTGGTTCTGCTGGGCTCGGTCCATACCTCAGGACCACAGCAGACATTGTTGCTGCTTGACCTCTGACCCCAGCTTCACACCCTCAGAGCGGAGCAATGCGGAACAGAAGAAGACCTGGAGCTGCTCAGATCGGACCGGCCCGCCACTTCGTCTGAACAAACCAGAACAAGCAGGAAGTTTCTGTACATA
Organism: Xiphophorus hellerii; assembly: GCF_003331165.1. Taxonomy (NCBI): domain Eukaryota; kingdom Metazoa; phylum Chordata; class Actinopteri; order Cyprinodontiformes; family Poeciliidae; genus Xiphophorus; species Xiphophorus hellerii. Next base: position 343,193 of record NC_045688.1, on the reverse strand, counting down.
GAAATAAAGTTTATTGACAAAACTTACAGATTCTTCCCACCTGTTCCAGGTAACACTGAGCTCATCTGGATATGTACTGATACCTCATTAAATTTAAGAGCCGATAGCAGAGTGACAGCAGCTCCAGGCTGTAGGTGGCGCTAATAAACCCTAAAATATCTGTAAACTGCGTAAAACAAAGAGACTGGAGCCGCTTAGTGGTGAGACTTTCAGCAGATTCTGGTCCAAAGCTCAGTGCCCCCTATGAAGTGTGGACTCAGTCCAAGTCACATCAGGGGTCAGGGGTCAGGGTTGGGACAGAACGGCCTCTGGTCGTAACTTCACATCCAAAATGGCCGACTGGTCCCTGCTTAGCATCCTGCTGCTAAAACCTACAACTGAACAGATTTTAAAGATATTTCTGTTGGAGATATTTGTTCTGTTGTGACTTGTTGAATACAGAAAATTCAATATAAATATAACCTCTCATGTTCAGCGAAACAAAAATTATTTCCATACTTTACTTTTGAAAACTGATTTTATTCTATTTTTTGCAACAGACAGATCGCTCTGTGAACTTATTTCATATTTCCAAGATGGCAAAAAAAAAAGCACATTAAAATGTAATATTTTATTTATCAGTCTATTTGCTAATAGAGAACGTATTTTTACCCATAAAATCATCCGTTTTATGCAGCTAAACATTAGTCTGGTATAAAGTGGAGCTAATAACAAAGATCAAGTTCAGGACAAACACATGGCATATCTAAAATATAATAAAAATGTCTGACGCTACATTTGAAAAATTAAAAGACTAATGGAACTAAAATGAACTTTTTAAAAGAAACTATGAATGTTGTGGCTTTATGAACCAAAAGTGTAACAATAAATTCATCAGTTTTCTGCTAATCTAGTCTGAGAAGAAAATATTTGTTTAAAAATCATAATAAAACCAAGCAGCTTTCTATTCCACTCCCACAAAAAACTTGATATTAATTTCATAATTATGCAGAAAGTTTTCCCCGTAATAACTTTCTGCAAAAGAAATTCAAAATAAATATCAGTTCCTGCGTTTTGTGACTGAGATTTTGAGATAATAAACTTTACATTTTTTTCAATTGCGACTTCATTAAAGTTTTTAGAAAGTTTTCAAAAGTGGTTATTGTACAATAAATCTAATCCATCTTTAAGTTTAATTTAATAAAATTGGGCCTATTAACAGGAGATGAGGATAAATTATGATGCATTTAATCCTAAATTTTATTCACAATTGCTGCTTTCTAAAAAATCACCTCCATTTGATAGGGAAATTATTTTATTTGAGAGAGTGCTTAAACGTTGCAACATCATAAAAGCCCAATTTTTATTCCAATATGTTAATATCTTAATGTAGGATTTGAAATTGGTCTTCATTTGTGACATTTTCTTTTACTTTCCTCAGTTTGTGATTATTCTTTTTATTTCTTATTTTTTCTGCTCAGTTTATTAATTTAACTTTTTATTATTAATGTGCCTTGTCATAATATTTTCTTTGAATTTTCTATAAAGACGGAGAAAACAAAACATTACCACAAATCCGCCTTTTAACTCAAAACGTCACATGCAGCAATGAATTGTGGGTAATACACTTCGCCGAAGTCCGTAAAAGTGCGGATGTGGAGAATGTGGGACACACTGCGACCTTTAACCTTCAACATGAACGGCATCTGAAGGAGGAACGAGGGCGGGACAGGACGGGACGGGACCGGACCGGACCTCTGGCTCCATCAGAATCTTTTGTTTGGTTTTATTTTGAATCACAAGTTGAGCTTTACTGCCACCTACTGGACATTGTTTGATTTTCAGGCTGGACTCACGGTGACTGGCTGTCCAAACACATTCTTCTGTAAGTTCATGTGTTAATTATGAGTAGAATGTTATGAAATGTTTTGTTAGTTAAACTAATAATTTCAACTTGCTTCAGCTCAGTTTACAGATAAACTCCATTGTTAGCTGATTATCTGCTAAGAAGCATTTATGGTGATGTTGGTTTAGTTCTACTTGCCTTTGGTATTTGATATGTAATTGATTCTCATCCTTTGCTACAGGAAAGAAGCTGCAAATGAAGCCACAAAACCACCAACGGCTGAACTATTTCCAACTGAAGTTAGCTAGCAGTCTAGGACAGCAAAGCAGTAGACGAGGCGCCATGTCAGCGGTCTGGAGGTCCAAGAGGATCTAACCCTAACCCTAACCCCCTAACCCTCAACACCAGCAATCTGAGAAAACAGTTAGAAATCAGCAAGCCACGGAGTTCAAGGAGTTTTGCAACAGCAGCAACAACCAACCCTGTAGTAATCTCTGAATTAATAACTCAGGTTCTCAGGCAACAGTTTGATCGGATTGCCAGTTTTGGTACTTTGCAGATATTTGGAGATCTTCTCAAAATCTCCAAAGTAGGAGATTGCTAGCCATCACCAAGTTGCCTGAACTTCAGGACTTGGTGAAGATGAATGTTTTCAGCAAGGAGCTGACATCTGGAAGAGCAGCATTAGCGAATCGTTAGCTTCATCATAGACTGATAACATGTCTTTTGAGAGTAAAATCTCTATCCGTCGAAAACAACCGTTTCTGGATTCACCCTCTACATGTTTGACGACACAGTTGAAAAGTGGGAGGACTGAACGAGTGTGGTTCTGTTGGTTCTGGTCGGTAAAATACTGTAGAGTAGTCCTACAGTTAAAATACTCTGACCTTGTAGTTCTGTTGTAGTTAAATGTACTGAATGAAAACAAAATGTTCTCAAACTGGTTGTGTTATGCGTATTGGTGTGTAAGTACTCATTAGTACCCAGTACTAATGAGTACCTGGTACTACCTGGTACTCATTATCTGGCATCAGAAAGTACTGGCATGTACGTTTAACTTGTACTGGGTTTGAAGGAACACGGTATCGACACATCCCTGGTTTTAAAGGTTCTACTACATCAGCTGCAAATGAAAACGTGTCCATGTTGGGTCTCAGGTTCTTCTCCAGGTGGACACGTCCCGCAGAGAAGACCTGGAGGAAGACCAAGTCCTGCCTGGAGGCTGCTTCCAGGCTTCCTCCAGGCTCCAGCAGTGACCTGCAGCTGTTTCATCCAGATCCTGATCTGATCAGAACCTCCATCCACGCAGGACTGTCTTCTCTTCCCTTCCAGGTGTGGACTTATTTACAGGTGTGCATGTCGTTCATGCTCTCGCAGCGTCTGCAGTGGACGTAGCAGCACCAGACAAATTTGCACTCGCAGCGCTGGATGTTCCTCACCACATGAGTGTTGTAGCCTCTGCCGCAGCAAAGCAGGTTGCAGCCATCCGGGGCGGTGGAGGTCCGGTTGCAGCGGCGCCCCCTGGTGCCGGCGATGCCGCGCCGCCTGTCCTCCAGGCAGTAGTTTGGAGACTTGTTCAGGTAGATGAGTTCGTTTTTGTCCACAAGATGGCGCTGGTCCTTTTTTCTGGTCTTCCTCCTGGCCCGGTCCGACACCTGGACGCTGCGCTCGTATCGCTCCTTCAGGAAGGCGCCGACACGCTGGAACGGCGCCATGGACCTCCAGCAGGTCTTCACTGCGCAGGAACCAGAAATACCGTGGCAGCGACAGTCTGTGGACATGGTCGTCTCGATGGCCTGCAGGAAGACAGAGACACTGGGCTGGAGATGGGTTCCGGGTGGGGAAGGAGGAAGTCAGAACCTGCCTGCCCGCTGACAGCTGGACCTGCACTGGATGGTCGGATCCTGACCTTATTCTGGAGGATCAGGGAGGAGTTCTACCAACCAGCAGCTACTCAGGTGGATGGTTCCTGCAGAGCACATTTCAGTCACATCAGAACAACTAAGGTTTCAGAGTTCCAGGAAGTCCCTTTCAGAGGAGAAGTTGAAGTTTGGATCTGGACCAGTGAAGCTGGACCGATGCAGAACTGAGAGCAGAAGCTGGAGATCCAAACAGTCCTGCTGAAGGAAGTGATGTAAGGTGAGGTCTGGTCTTTCACCTCCAGAGGAACCATCCGGTACCAAAGCCTTAAGTGGATGAGAACCAGCTACGTGTAACGTGGTCAGGGGGAAAGTTAGGACAATCTAAGGGCCCCTGACTAACAGGGGGCCCTCCACACTTTATTTAGTTTTTGTTCATAGAAATTTAAAAAAGGGGCCCTGTCAATTAGAAATTAATCATATTGTGTTTTCTAAAATAGTTTTTAGCAGTAAAAATGAAATGTTGCCCCTCCCAGACCTTCACCTGAACCTCCTGGACCTGCAGGAAATGGTTCCTTCCTGCTGGACCATGTTCAGCAGCACACAGTGGAAAACAAGAACCACTGGCTGTTACTATGCTGCTAAGAAAAATAATAAAGTTAGGTTTTCCAAAAAATTTAATAAAATAGAGAGACAAAGAGAAAAAGGTAAAAGTGTGAGTTTATAATCCAGTTTTTCTCTGAGAGGTGAGTAAACTGAGATTATCAACCATTTAGCATAGTTAGCTTAGCTACAGACTGTTGGCCTCCATTTCACTAACATTTAATGAATTAAGGAAAGAAATTATCAACATATTCATATATTGAACTTGAACCTTTTACCTCTTAACAACAGGTGAGTCAGTCAGCAGCAGCTCTGACCTCCTGACCCGTCCTCTCTCCTCTCCTAGTCAAATTAAAGCTGCACTATGTCACTTTTATAAAATATTTTTGATATATTTGTTAAAACTGTCGTTATGTTGTGACAGTACGGTATGAGAGATAATCTGTGAAAAATCTATTTCCTCTGCTTTCTCCCAGTTCTCTCTAGAAACAACCAATCAGAGACAGGAGAGTTTTAGCGCTGTCAATCACAATCTCGTGGTGAATAAAAGACTTTCAGCTTTAGGGAGAACATTCCTGGATCTCCGGCTCAGAAAATCTTCCCTGACCGGAGCTGCTGCCCGGTTCTGGTTCTGGAAAACGGATCTTCACCCACTTTGGTGGAAAAACCTTACAGGAACATTCTGAGCAGCTGCTGGCTCGGTTCCTCCCTGATCTTGTAAACCGGACCCGCTCCGACCGATTCTCGCAGCAGAGCGGGTTTTTCTCTGAAGGGGTCTACTGAGGTCAAAGGTCAGGATGCCCTCACCTGCCGTCCGGCTTCGGCGTTGTGCTGGTTCATGGTGCCGAGCGTGAACCCGACTCGGTCCATTGACGAGTTCTTCTCCGAGACGTCCATGAACCTCCGGCTGAACCAGGTTCCGAACCGGATGTGGTCCGAGCAGCCGCCCCAGTGCCAGCCCTCCTCCTCCGCCGCCGTGCCGCCGCCGCGCAGCCGGGCGTCGCAGCCGCACTCCGTCATGTTGCCCTGGCTGCAGGACCGGGTGATGGAGTGGACCAGACCCGCCGCCATCACCGCGTAGATGAACGCCGTCTCCTTGGTTCCTGCGGGATGGAGACGTTCTGACATCACTTCCTCTGCAACCAAAGGACACATGATCCCTACCAGTCAGAATTCCAGGTAACCTTTGACCTCCTGGCTCCTCCCTGCTGAAGGAAAAACTCAGAGATTGACATCCAGGAAGCTTTTGAAATATTTTACAAAACCTTATACTCAAAAATCTCTGGAGGAACTATAGAACAAATTGATGAATATTTGAACTCACTAGAACTACTACGAAGGACAGAATAGAAAAATGACATCAGACATTACAGAAAAAGAATTAAAAAACACAATAAGTAGATTAAAACCATGTAAATCGCCTGGGTCAGATGGATACACAGCAGAATTTTATAAGGAATTTCAGAAAGAGTTGATTCCAATCCTCCTCCCTTCATTAAATTGGATTCTGAAAAAAGCTCAAACACCACCGAGCTGGAAGGAGGCAATAATCTCAGTAATACATAAAGAAGGTAAAGATAAACTGGATTGCGGATCATACCGACCAATATCTGTTTTAAATATTGATTATCGACTTTTTACTCCTATAATGGCCAGACGACTGGAAGAATTTCTCCCTTCCCTAATACATTACGATCAAACTGGTTTCATACGACAACGTCAAACACAGGATAATATAAGAAGGACACTACATATTATAGATCACATACAAAAAAGTAAACTTGAAGCTATTGTTATCAGTATAGATGCGGAAAAAGCATTCGATTCAGTTGACTGGAATTTTCTCTTCAGGGTTTTACATAAATTTGGACTACATAATACAATAATAAAAACAATACAGGCGTTATATAATAATCCCACAGCGAGAATTAAAGTTAATGGACATTTATCAGACAGAATTACTTTAGAAAGAGGGTCTAGACAAGGGTGTGCGTGGTCACCGTTACTTTTTGCATTATATTTAGAACCACTAGCCCAATCGATAAGACAAAATAAGGATATTAAAGGAATAATTATGAAAGGGATAGAACATAAATTGGCTTGTTATGCAGACGATATATTAATTTATGTGGAACAACCAACCCACTCTCTCCCAGTTTTGCTGCAATTATTCAAACAATTCGGTCAATTATCAGGGTACAAAATTAATATTAACAAAACTCAGATGCCGGCTTATAACTATACTCCACCGCAGGAAATCCAAAACAGGTACCCCTTAGTTTGGCACACTGACCATTTTAAATATCTAGGCATCACTATACCAAAGGACCTCGAAAAACTATTTGAATATAATTATGTCCCCATGCAAAAAAGAATTAAAGAGGATATCACAAAATGGAATCTCACTCCTTTTCTAAGTTTTAGCTCAAGAATTGATTCAATTAAGATGAACATATTACCCAGACTGTTATATTTAGGTGGCAGCCCAATCCTCTCCTTGGGCTGCCACCTTATCGTGGTGGGGGGGTTTGAGTGCCCCAATGATCCTAGGAACTATGCTGTCTGGGGCTTCATGCCCCTGGTAGGGTCACCCAAGGCAGACAGGTCCTAGGTGAGGGACCAGACAAAGCGCAGCCCGAAGACCCCAATGATGAATAAAAACATTGGACTTGGCGTTCCCTTGCCCGGACGCGGGTCACCGGGGCCCCACTCTGGAGCCAGGCCTGGAGGGGGGGCACGATGGCGAGCGCCTGGTGGCCGGGCTTTTACCCATGGAGCCCGGCCGGGCTCAGCCCGAAGAGGAAACGTGGGTCCCCCCTCCCATGGGCCCACCACCCGTGAGAGGGGCCAAAGGGGTCCGGTGCAGTGTGGGATGGGTGGCAGCAGAGGGAGGGGACCCTGGCAGTCCGATCCTCGGTTGCAGAAGCTGGCTCTTGGGACGTGGAATGTCACCTCTCTGGTGGGGAAGGAGCCGGAGCTAGTGTGTGAGGTCGAGAGGTTCCGGCTAGAAATAGTCGGTCTCACCTCGACGCATGGCTCTGGTTCTGGAACCAGCCTCCTTGAGAGGGCTGGACATACTTCCACTCTGGAGTTGCCCAAGGTGAGAGGCGTCGGGCAGGAGTGGGCATACTTGTTGCTCCCCATCTCGGCACCTGTACGTTGGGGTTTACTCCGGTGAACGAGAGGGTAGCCTCCCTCCGCCTACGGGTGGGGGGACGGGTCCTGACTGTAGTTTGTGCATACAGGCCGAACGACAGTTCAGATTACCCACCCTTTTTGGAGTCCTTAGAGGGGGTACTGGAGAGTGCTCCTCCTGGGGACTCCCTTGTTCTGCTGGGGGACTTCAACGCTCACGTGGGCAATGACAGTGAGACCTGGAGGGGCGTGGTTGGGAGGAACGGCCCGCCCGACCTGAACTCGAGCGGTGTTCTGTTGTTGGACTTCTGTGCTCGTCATGGATTGTCCATAACGAACACCATGTTCAGGCATAAGGGTGTCCATATGTGCACTTAGCACCAGTACACCCTAGGCCGCAGTTCGATGATCGACTTTGTCATCGTTTCATCGGATCTGCGGCCGTATGTCTTGGACATTCGGGTGAAGAGAGGTGCGGAGCTGTCCACTGACCACTACCTGGTGGTGAGTTGGCTCCGGTGGTGGGGGAGGAAGCCGGTCAGGCCTGGCAGGCCCAAACGTGTTGTGAGGGTCTGCTGGGAACATCTGGCGGGATCCCCTGTGAGACGGAGCTTTAACTCCCATCTCCGGCAAAACTTCGAACACGTCCCAGGGGAGGTAGGGGACATGGACTCTGAGTGGACCGTGTTCCGTGCCTCCATTGTTGAGGCGGCCGATCGGAGCTGTGGCCTCAAGGTTGTCGGTGCCTGTCGCGGCGGCAACCCTCGAACCCGTTGGTGGACACCTTCGGTGAGGGTTGCCATCAGGCTGAAGAAAGAGTCCTACCGGGCCTTTTTGGCCTGTGGGACTCCGGAAGCAGCTGATGGGTACCGGCAGGCGAAGCGGCATGCGGCTCGGGTGGTTGCTGAGGCAAAAACTCGGGTGTGGGAGGAGTTTGGAGAGGCCATGGAGAAAGACTTCCGTACGGCTTCGAGGCGATTCTGGTCCACCATCCGGCGTCTCGGGGGGGGAAGCAGTGCAGCACCAACACTGTTTATAGTGGGGATGGTGTGCTGCTGACCTCTACTCGGGACGTTGTGGGCCGGTGGGCAGAGTACTTCGAAGACCTCCTCAATCCCACCAACATACCTTCCATTGAAGAAGCTGAGCCTGGGGACTCTGGGTTGGGCTCTCCAATCTCTGGGGACGAGGTCGCTGAGGTGGTTAAGAAGCTCCTCGGTGGCAAGGCTCCGGGGGTGGATGAGATCCGCCCGGAGTTCCTTAAGGCTCTGGATGTTGTAGGGTTGTGTTGGCTGACGCGACTCTGCAATATTGCATGGACATCGGGGGCAGTTCCCCTAGATTGGCAGACCGGGGTGGTGGTCCCCCTGTTCAAAAAGGGGGACCGGAGGGTGTGCTCTAATTATAGAGGGGTCACACTCTTAAGCCTCCCTGGCAAGGTCTATTCAGGGGTCCTGGAGAGGAGGGTCCGTCGGATAGTCGAACCTCGGATTCAGGAAGAGCAGTGTGGTTTTTGTCCTGGTCGTGGAACACTGGACCAGCTCTACACCCTCGGCAGGGCCCTGGAGGGTGCATGGGAGTTCGCCCAACCAGTCTACATGTGTTTTGTGGACTTGGAGAAGGCGTTCGACCGTGTCCCTCGGGGAGCCCTGTGGGGGGTTCTCCGGGAGTATGGGGTACTGGGCCCTTTGATACGGGCTGTCAGGTCCCTGTATGACCGGTGTCAGAGTCTGGTCCGGGTTTTCAGGATTTTTTATTTTTTTTTTAGTTCTTACTCATTGACTTACCCTACATTTTAATTTGTCACCTTTTTTTTTTTGCTTTCATGTATATTGCAATGTGTTTACACTGTTACAACTATATTGTTTTATGAGCCTGAGTAAGTCGGGCTCATTTCCGGTGAGAGTTGGACTCCGCCAGGGCTGCCCTTTGTCACCGATTCTGTTCATTACTTTCATGGACAGAATTTCTAGGCGCAGCCAAGGTGTTGAGGGGATCCGATTTGGTGGCCTTAGGATCTCATCTCTGCTTTTTGCAGACGATGTGGTCCTACTGGCCTCATCAGGTCATGATCTGCAGCTCTCGCTGGAGCGGTTCGCAGCCGAGTGTGAAGCGGCCGGGATGAAGATCAGTGCCTCCAAATCCGAGGCCATGGTCTTGAGCCGGAAAATGGTAGAATGCCTTTTCCGGGTCAGGGGGGGTGTCCTGCCCCAGGTGGAGGAGTTCAAGTATCTCGGGATCTTGTTCACGAATGGGGGAAGAAGGGAGCGGGAGATCGACAGGCGGATTGGCGCAGCGTCTGCCGTCAAGCGGGCGCTGTACCGGTCCGTCGTGGTGAAGAGAGAGCTGAGCCATAAAGCGAAGCTCTCGATTTACCGGTCGGTCTACGTTCCCACCCTCATCTATGGTCATGAGCTTTGGGTCATGATCGAAAGAACGAGATCGCGGATACAAGCGGCCGAAATGGGTTTTCTCCGTAGGGTGGCTGGGCTCTCCCTTAGAGATAGGGTGAGAAGCTCAGTCATCCGGGAGGGACTCAGAGTAGAGCCGCTGCTCCTTCACATCGAGAGGAGCCAGTTGAGGAGCATCTGGTCAGGATGCCTCCTGGACGCCTCCCTGGTGAGGTGTTCCGGGCACGTCCCACCGGGAGGAGGCCCCGGGGAAGACCCAGGACACGCTGGAGGGACTATGTCTCTCGGCTGGCCTGGGAACGCCTCGGGATTCCCCCGGAAGAGCTGGAAGAAGTGGCCGGGGAGAGGGAAGTCTGGGCCTCCCTTCTGAAGCTGCTACCCCCGCGACCCGACCCCGGATAAGCGGAAGAAGATGGATGGATGGATGGATGGATGTTATATTTATTCCAAACTTTACCAATTGAAATAAATCAAAAAAATTTTAATGAATGGGACAAACTAATATCAAGATACATTTGGCAAGGTAAAAGACCTAGAATTGGATATAAGGTCTTACAACTGGAAAAGAAAATGGGAGGTTGGGGGTTACCTTCCCTCAAAGATTATTATTTAGCAGCACAAGCAAGAACACTGATATACTGGTGCGACCAACACATAATGCTCAATGGAAAACAATTGAAACAAAGGCGACACCCATTCCTGTACAGGCAATTCTGGCTGATGCAAATCTACAAAGTTTTATAAATAATATAGATAACCAGTGGATGAAAACAACCCTTAGAGTGTGGAAAACTATCGTTAAAAAAATGCACTAGAGAACGACCTGGCAATAATAAAATGGATTGCATATGACTCAGACTTCCCACCAAACAAACTGGACACCAGGTTTAAGGACTGGACATCCAAGGGAATCACTGCTCTGTGCACAATAATGAACAACAAAATCTTAAGTGATTTTGAAACACTCAAGGGAAAATATTCATTGAACAAACAGGACTTTTATCGATATTTACAAATAAGAAATTTTGTTAACTCAAAAATTAGGCCAATTATTGACAAGAATATAAACCTAATGGAAATTTTTATAAATGCCTATAAATCAAAAATTAAAGGGAAAATAATTTCACTTATCTATAAAAACCTAATAGATCTCAAAAACAATTCAACCCTACATATCAAAGAAAGATGGGAAAAAGAGGGCAATTTAACAATAACGGAGGAGGAATGGACAATAATGTGGAGATACCAATGGACATATAATAAATCTCTACAATGGCAAGAATTTGGATGGAAAAATCTGATAAGATTCTTTACCACACCTGCTCAGAAACGCCACTATGATGGAAATCCTCCTGCATGTTGGAGAAAATGTAGAAATCAAAACGCAAACCATTATCATGTCTTCTGGGACTGCCCAATCATAAAGATTACTGGAAAGAGATAAATAGTGTCTTACAAGATATTTTCAAGCAGAACATCCCTTTTGAGATCAAGCTTATGTATTTTGGCATAATTCCTCAAGAAGCTTCAAAAAGACATAAATATTTAATGACTATTTTATTAATAGCAACATTACAAGAAAATGGTTATCACAAGGCAAACCAATTTTAGACGACTGGATTGACATAACATTTAACATATATAAAATGGAAAAAATAACAGCCTCTCTCAATCACAGGACTGAACAATTCTGTCAGCGGTGGCAGATTTGGGTAGATTATGTAAAACTTAAAAGATCTGATTTCACTTTTTAGAGACCAAACTAAATTAAATGCCCTTGACAATCCACTCTCCTATGACAACCAAACTTCATAATTATTTTATACTATGTTTTTCATTTGTTTTGTTTTTTTTTCAGGTTTGCTCTTTACATTTCTGACTTGCTTCTTTTCTGTCTTTTTGGTTTCTTCTTCCACTCTTTATTCCTTGCCTTATAATCTTTCTCAAGGAAGTGAAGTTGCATTTATGTTTTGTCTGTTATTATGCAATGCTCTACATGTCTACCTTATTACAAATGTTAACGGTAATCCTGTGATGTAGAGACCTAAGTTTATGTAAGTGATACTTTCTTGAGAATCAATAAAGTTAAAAAAAAAAAAAAAAAAAAAAAAAGAAGAAAAACTCAGAGATTTAATCGGATATAATCCAGGATGTTCCGGTAATAAACATGCAGCTCCTCCGTTTGGCCTCTAGGGGGCAGACTGGGCCTAGTCAGACGCTTCATGCAGCTGCTGGTTCGGTACCATGTGGACCCGTCAGAACCAGAACTAAACAATTAGTTTCTAACCTGCTGCGCGTCGGAACCAGCAGGACTTTAACTAAACGGGACCAGGAAAACATGCTGAATTCTGTAGAACCTTTGGTTCTGGATGTTGGGTCTGACCGCCTGGAACCAGAACTAAAACACACAGAGTCCAGTTAGGAGCTGCAGAACCGTGCAGCAGAACTCACCGCTCGTCAGTTCGTGGCCGAACACGGCCGCAGGGTTCCGGGTCGTGGAGCAGTTCCAGCGCTCCAGTCGGAACTGGTTCCGACACTCCGCCACGGCCAGCCGGGCTCCGTCCCGCACGCCGGGCAGCAGGAAGGGCTTCCCGCGGCACACGGCCCGCTGCCGGCCGCTCAGAACCGGGTCACCGCCGGACGTCACGCCCAGCCACCTGTGGAGGGCAGCGGCCAGTTAGCGCTCAGAGGCTGCAGGCTCGGTTCGGACGGGTTCTGATCAACGGAACCACGTCTGTTTAATTCTGACATGAAGCAGCTGAGTCTAACCGACCCGGTCCAGAAGATCAGAACCGCGAGAGTTTACCATCTAAAAACGCACAGTGGATCTGATCGGAACCTCGGTTCTGTTCTCCAGATTGAACTCAATCCGAACCGGTCCGAGAAAGGTTCTCCTCAGCTAAAAGTCCGGTTCGGATTATTCTTGTGAGAATCGCGCAAACCCATCTGGTTCCGAACAGTTCGGTCTGGTCGGGGACCAGGTTCACTCGGAACCACAGAGATGGGCTCAGCCGGACCCATCCGGACAGGTGGAACCGAAACCAGTAGCGGTTCTGGTTAGTTGGATAAAACTGGACCTCAGACCGGGTTCTGGTGCTGATAAAAAGTTCGGACAGAGCTGCGGTGCTGCTTGATCCGGTTCGGTACTCACATCCAGCTGGCCCGGCAGCTCGGCGGGCTGACCCAGACCAGCAGCAGAACCAGACCGAACATGGGTCGGACTCCAGAACTCCGGGTCTCCATCCCTCACCAGAACCGCCCGGTTCTGCGGATCATCCCGGTTCCGCCGCCGCTGCTTCCCTCTGCGGTTCCAGGCGCGGCGGATCGGACCCAGACCCGGTCCAGGACGCTGCTGATTGGACCAGCGCAGCGGCGTGACGTCAGAGGCTGATCCTGAAGCTGTGGAGCAAACAGAGCAGGAAAACATCCCGGTTCTCCAGAACCCTCCAGAACCGCCTGGCACCGGATGGGAGGGAAACTGGACCGAGTGCCACTGGTTCCGAAACGTCCGGAGGAAGAAACCAGGAGGTTCTGGTAACCATGGCAACCCTGACCTCATAGAAAGTACCCCTGGTTCTGCCTACCGGGGCCTGGCCGGTTCCGGACCGAACCGAGTCTGCAGAAACTGGGCCGGTTCGGTTCTGATTAAATAAATTGAGAAACTAAAAAAAAAATAGAGAATAAAAACTTTATTAGCATCAGAGGAAGCTCAGATCCATGAACAGAACCGGAACCGCAGGTGGGCCGAACAGAACCGCACAGCAGCAGAATCATCTGTAGGAAAATAAAACGGAACCAAAAGGTCCAATCCGACCAGAACCAGACGTGTCACATGTCCGCTGGTCGCTCAGTTATTTGGACCTGGAGCAGCTGCTGGTTCTGGAAGCTGGAGACCTTCAGAACCGGGCCGGTCCAAATCACTGAGTTCTAAGTCCATGCTGGACGGAACCAGGAACCAGGAGAACCCGGCTGAGAGTTCTGATGAGCATCCGGTCGGGTTTGATGGAACCTTTAATGATATGACAGCGGTTCTGGAACTCTGGGTCGGGTTCCGGGTCGGAGTTAAAGATTCATTCCCAGCAGATGGAAAATCTGACTCCACCAGAATTCCTTTACTGGATTTGGTTCTGCAGCGACCCAGATCGGTCCGATGTTCCTCCAGGTTAAATCTGGCAGCTGCCTGCTCAATGCCTGGAAAACCTGGAAAAGTCTGGATGGAAAATCTGGGAAAAGTTTCTATTGGATGTGGGAATCTTGTAGGGAATGTGAAACTTCCCATCAGGGGAATTTTTACCAAATTAAGTTTCTGGGAATATTTTGAGTTTCTCAGATTATTTGGGGATTTTTCTGCATCCTCCTCGTCAAACCAGAAGTTTTTCCGGATACGGTTCCCTTCCCAGTCAGTTGGACTTCCATGTTCATCCCGGAACATCAATGAAGCGAACGCCGACCCGGCAGAACCCGGCGGTGCTGACCCGGAGGAGACAGGCGAGTCTCACCTGCTCCCGGGACATAGGCGGCTCAGCAGGATCTCGGAGTACACCTGGTTGACCGCTCCGCGAACCCGAAAGGTCGGAGCCTTCGACCCGACTTCCTGTTCCACATCCAGCACGGAATGCCTGCCGGTTCTGGTTCCGGGCTTTTTCCTGGTGGACGCCTCGCCGTCTACTGGGTCGGAGGATCGGAGCTTCTCCACCTGGAAGGAGAGGAGACGGGATCAGCTGGAAAACTGGAATGTTCTGAACGGCAGGAAGCTGCAGCACTTTGTCAGGATCTTTGAGCCAAATCAGGAAAGATGGAACTGATTCTCTGAACCAGTTCCTTTGTTTTAGAAACGGATCGTTGGAACTTCCTCTGAAAAAAAGAATCTGTTGTTTCAGGAAGCAGAAACTTTGTTGTGGACCTGGATCTTTTCTGGAGGAGCCGAAGCGGTTCCCAGGATCTGGACCGTCAGGAGACGAGGAACCTGAACAGCGGTGCTGCTAACAGGAAGGGTTTTGGGTGGTAGAAGTCGAGGAACAGGAAGGCGTCTCTGCAGGTTCCTGGAACCGTTCGACCCGGTTCTGAACCCGAATCCCCGGATGGCGGCGTTGCTTTACCTCATGGAAGTGGCAGGCGCAGCGGCCCTGCAGGAACTCTTTGTATCGACCCACGGTGACGCTGAAGGTGTCCACGGCCTCGAAGCGCAGCCGCCTGGCCGTGGAGATCAGCTCGGCGTTGTCTCTGAACAGACCTCGTATCTCCGTCTGCAGGGAAACGCCGTCAGAGATGTGCGCTGCGGCGGGACCTTTCCCTCCGCAGGGAACCTACCAGGCTCAGAGAGCGGATGCCGTCTACAGGGAGATGGAAGCCCATCCCCAGAGACTTCACCACCACCAGGACTTGGCTCAGAGACTCCCTGATGGGGACAGAGGAGTTCCTCAGGGGCCGCTGTCAGGGCCTCTGCATTCTGAGAACACCTGTGGTGTCGGTGTGCGTTTACCTGTCCAACACGTCCTGCACCGTCCTCAGGTGGTCGCTGTTGAGCCACTGGACTCCGCCCACCACCAGCACCGTCTGCTCGGAGTTCTCCAGCGGCCGAGACCTTCGCAGAAACAGAGGCTCAGCCGAGGAACGCGGCGCTTCCTGCGTTGGGCCGCGGCCTACTTCCTGTCACCTGTTGATGAGCTGCAGCAGGGCCTGCCTGAAGGTGGGCCTCTGGCTGCCCTCCAGCCAGAAGCGGGGGTAGTAGGAGTAGCTGACCTGCGTGCGGCGCCGGTTCAGGTTGCGGTACAGCAGCGTGTGGTGAGCTCTGCCCCAGGCCTGCAGGCTGCCGTTGACCCGCTCCATCAGGAAGAACATCATCCCGCGGTTGGTGGAGTCCCCGATGAACATGACCTAGCAGAGACCGGCCAATCAGCTGGCGGCGCCGACGGTGCGCGGTGCCCGGTCACGTGACCTCACCTTCCTGTCCGCCATGCAGTCCTGTAGCAGGGGGCGCCGCACCGGCGGGTGGTAGCAGCCGTCTGGCTGCCAGACGACCTCCCTCCAATCACAGGTCCTGTTGTCGGAGCAGCTGAGGCAGGGGACGACCCAGCGACCTGACGGACAGGTGAGAGACGGACCCAGGTGAGCCGCCGGTACCGAGGGGGTCCGACCGGGTCCGGGTAAAGAACCGGGACGGGTAAGACCTTTCAGATGGTAGGAAACTCTTCTTCCTGACTGTAGAGTTAGTCTAACGTTTGCTATGGAGACCAGGAGAGACCTGGTTCTCTAGCGTGTAGCATTGTGTTCTCTGGTCTTTCCCATGTTGAGGAGCGACCCGGGTTCTGATGGGAGACGCTACCTGGGACGTGTCCGGAGCCGCAGGGCCGGACGGGACTCTGGGGCGGGAGGTGAGGCTGGAGACCACAGGACCGACCCGGTTGGACCCGCATGCCGCAGTCCTGCAACAGGGAGAGCAGTAAGGGGAGCCCTTCACGCTGCATACATTACCCAGCATGCATTGGGTTGGCTTCTGCAGCGTCTCAGCATCAAAGCTTTCATCCAGCCCAGAGGTCAGAGGTCAGATAAACCTCCCCGTCTGCTGCCGGCTTTACAGACGCGGCTCTTCTTCTTCTTCCTCTGCCGCCGCAGTTCTTCGTGGCGGCGCCACATTCAACACGCCGGCGCTGCAGCTCGCAACAAAGTGTGACAAGAAAACTTAACAGGGATTTTCTTGTTCGTACCTGAGCTCAGAGTAAACGCTCGAACCGGGCCGGGCCTGTCATCCCAGTCATAGGTTCTGGTTCCACCGGCTGAAGCTTCCCGGCTCATTAAAGAAACGGCTGCAGCATCACGAGCCACACAACCAGAATCAATACGGTTCAGTCTGAACCCAAAATGTTCCAGAGATTTTGAAACAAAACAAACCAAAAAACTGAAACATGCATCTTTAAATGAAACAGGAATTTATTCCTCACAGGAGGAATTTCTACATAAAAAAAGAAGAAAAAACTCAAAATATTTGAATAAAGTTGCTTAAAATTCAGACATTTTCCCAACAAACACTCGGGAGTTCAGGAATGTTCTTGGATTTGATCCAAATCTGACTCACTGAAACAGAGGAAAACAGGAATGACAATCAGAAGGAAAATGTTCTGATGAGGACTGGAATTCCAGGTCAGATTCCAGACATGGAGGAATATTTCCTGAATCCTGGAGGAGAGCTGGAGGAGTTCATCCACTCTGAGGCTGGAATCCTTCCTCATGTCCACTTCCTGTCTGCGCCGCTCTGCAGACACCTCACGTCTAAAGCGGCGTACGCAGGAATAATGTATCGGCGCCATATTTTACACACAAGTCGGCATGTATAAAAAAGAACGTGGCGTGAAAATGGGGGTTAATATACGCTAACCTTTGACCTGCAGTGAAAATGAGCAGCAGCCACACAAACTTTATCTGTGGACAATAATAAACTACAAAGAGTCAAAACTCAGTAAATCCACTGAAATCTGATCCAGTTATTTAGACCAGGAAGCATCAAACCCCATGATTTTATGATTTTAATATTTTAGTGTTTAAACCATGAAACTGAACCACATTTATCCTCAGACAATAAGCTAACACACACACACACACACACACAGAATAAAGAAAATAGAAATAAAGGATGTGAAAACCTCAATGTAAATAATCATGTTGCTCAGTTTGTGTCTCATAAAGATGAAACTCATCGTCTGAATGCATCTATTTATTCTCACTAGAGAGAAACCAGGGCTGATCAAACAGTTTGATTATTGAAGGTGATCAGGTGTGGAGACAATCCCAGGTATATCAGTAGCTGCATCAAGGTGAGCCGCTACCTGAGGAGCTTTGGCTCTGATGGAGAACATGGAGCTATTGATCAGAGATCAGATTGATCTGCTGGTTTCTGAGCGTTTAGATTCATCCAGACTGATCATCCTGGAGCTCTGAGCAGAACTTAAAGCAGGTACCGGTACCGGTCCAGCTGCAGCCGTCCTCCAGTGGAGCCAGAAATCATCTGGACTCTGTAAATGTAACTTCTGCTCCTGATTCCTGGATTCAGAAGACACATTGAAATCCCGGCTGAACGCTCTTTATACTAATTTCCATGAATATGTATTTCTGGAGGCGACAGGCGGAGCAGCAGCTGCTCTGCTTCTTGTAAATCAGGATGACTAGAGGAAAGGTGAGCAGGTCCGATCGGAGCTCGGCTTCATACATCTGGAGCTTTTTGTGCGCCGCACTTTTCTAAATTTGTCCTGCGCCAAGTTTTAGTGGGAAAACTGCAAACCTTTAGTGCATGAGGCCCCTGGTCACTTCAGCAAAACGACGATCCTCATTAGGAAAAACATTTCCAGATTTAACCTGGAACTCCAGCTGCTGGATTATGGAAATATATCAGGGAAAACCTGCAATTATTCCAGGTTTATTGCTGACAGGAATAAAACCAGATCCAGGCTTCTGTGTTTCTGGAAGGACTGGGAACAGGAAGGACTGATCACCATTCATCCACCTTTTTTAGGAAACTTCTGTCCATCTTTTGCAGTTTCAGAAACTGGAAGCTTTTCTGTTTCTCAGAACATCTTATAGCAACCGGCCTGGAAAACGGCCTGGAAAACTTAGTTCCCTTCAACTTCAACTCCAGAGCCTCAGCAGGACGGCCCAGACTTCCCTCCAACTCCTCCAGGGAATCCCGGCCCAGAAACCTGGTTCCTCCACTCAAATGTAAAATGTTATTTTATTCAATTCTAATTAAAGAAGGAATTAAACTTTTTCTTCTGGATTTTTAATATTGTTTAAAATAATTTGTGCTTCTGGTTGGAACTGAAAGTTTCCTTTGGGAACTGAAGCTCTTTAGGTTTTAGGTGTTTTGGGAACTTTGTTGGGAACGGGATGTTGCTGGGGAACCGAGGAACAGGAAGTTCTGTGTTGGGAAGAGGAAACTCTAGAACCATGTAGAATCTGTGGGTCTGGGAAGTGAAAGGTCCGGTTTGTGCAGCGCTGCGGTTCTGGTCTTCCTGATCCAGGAAGCTGAAGGACAAAGTTTTCAAATGGGCCAAATGTTTGACTTTGTGCTGGAAGCGTTTCTGTTCTGTCGGACTCGATCCGTCCAGGCCGGACAGAAACACTCACCGTCCGGCGCCGTGATCAAAGCTCCGGACCCGGATCCGCTTGCAGGCCCGTGTAATCCGGATCGGCTCTCATCGGATCATCGCTCTGTTATTCTGGGAATCAGCGAGGGGGGTGGCAGCGGGTCGGGACGTCACAGCTCAGCAGAGCGAAAGGAACCGGGTCCGGTTGGGTCCGGCCGAGTCCAGCCGGGTCCGGCCGCACCGCTCGGATCCGTTCTCTGCCTTCGGACAGAGGCTCAGAGTCGTGTTTGGACCGGGTCGCAGCGTTCGGCGCTGGTTCTGTTTCCTCTCTGTTGCGAATCTGGAAAGAAATTCCTGCCGGGTCCGAAGGCCTCAGATGGTTCTGGTCAGCAAAAACGGTTCTGGCAGACGGAACCACGGAGATTGGAAAAGAAGAAAATGTGAAAACACATAACAGAACCAGAACCCGGGCCGCCCTGTAGAACAGAACCAGAACCAGAACCCGGGCCGCCCTATAGAACAGAACTCAGTCATCAGCTGTGATGATGCATCAAGGAGATTTTGGACCTCAGTTCTGACCCAGAAGCTGACAGATCTCCACCGGGTCGGTGTCTTTGTGAAAGAGGTTCTACAGAACTGACCTGACAGAACCTCCAGAACCGGGCCTGAAGGATCCTCAATGACCCGCTGGAGAAGAGGTTCTGGAAGATGACCCTGTCTGTTTGGATCAGAACCCGACGTTCCCAGGAGAACCCGGTTCTGATCCGGTTCCAGAACTTGTTCGGTTCCGGTGCCAGTTCTGTTCTCCAGAACTTTAAACTGGATTTCTTAAAACGGGCAGCGGTTCTGATCGGACCCACTGTGGCTGGTTCTGGTCCAGTTTCAGTCATTCTCATTTCTTTTTTTTACCCCTCCAGGGGTCTTTTGTGGCTCTAGTGCCCCTTATATGACAGCAGGCTGACAGGAAACGGGGAAGGAGAGGGGAAGACATGCGGCAAATGTCGTCGGGTCCGGGAATTGAACCCGCGACGGCAGCGTCGAGGACTCAAGGCCTCCAAATACAGGTTGCGCTAACCGCTACGCCACCACGGCACGCCCCGTCATTCTCATTTCTGAACACAATCAGGAACAAAGCTGCTCTGGACCGACCCGGTTCTAGTTCTGGTTCTGGTCCGACTCGTTTCAAACTCTTTATTTTGAGTCTGTTTCCAGGATGGAGCTGTGGCGCCCCCCGCTGGCCGAACCGAGCGGCCGCAGCTCTGGATAGGAAGCAGGAGGTGGACCGAGGGGGTCAGAGGTCACCGTGGGGTCGGGACCCAGAACAGAAGTTTCTCCTTCAGTTTTCTGGATTATTCTGAGCTTCTGGTTCTGGATGATCCGTGTTTCCATGGAAAGTTTTTTTATGACGGGAATAAAATCAGCATTAAGAAGTTATTTTTATTTTCTCCTGGATTTGATCTAAACAGAAAAATTTGGTCAGATTTGAGTTTTTTTGCAGTGAACTTTTTATCGGTTCTGATAAAGGTGTTATGATCAGTCGGCACCGATCATAATCAGCCGATTTCCGTGAAAAGTGTATGATCGCCAAATCCGATCACCTGCATCTCCTTCTCAGTCTGCAGCTGCTCTCCTCCTGCCTTCTCGCTGCGCAGCATCAAGTCCTGCAGTGAGGAACTTTAACGCTCTGAGTGAACCGGGACGTTTGCGTGTTGCGACAGGAAATGACCTCGGGGGCGAAACACAACCAAGCTAATATGATATTTATAAACCAAACACTTGATTGATTTGGCTGCATGGAGCCTCAACGCAGGAACCAAAGACGTCCGGATCCAGACAGCAGGTAGAGCAGCGCAGCTTCCAACACGGTCAGAAAGATGAACAATAATTCAGGTCCTGAGCTGCGGAGCGAGACGCCGGTTCTGCTCCCGCTGTTGGACCGCCGCTACTGGAGGTGACATTTCAGACGGAACCGCAGAACCTCCAGACTGAACTGTCACGGCGAGCAGCAGCTGAGAGCTGAAGCTGATTTTAGTTATGTGGTTAAATATGTCTGTTATGTCTAAATTAGGTGAATTTATTGCCAGATAATTTAGTATCATTTATACGAAAAGCGAAAAATTGGCCAGAGATCGGCCTCATGGATGATCAGAATCAGAACCTGATGGGAGCGACCCGGTTTCTGATTTTGGAACATTAAACATTCAACTCATCTGACCCGAGTCAGCGGTTCTGTGACCCCCGACCCCTGGCCCACCTGCAGGAAGCTGCAGGTCACATGGTCTCCGAACGCCGGCAGGCTGGGCCGACTCTCGCGGTAAATGTGGACGGTGTAGATCGTCATGACGACGGGACGAGGCTCCGCCCCGTCCATCACCAGGACGCTGATCTGGCTGGTTCCCATGCCGACCGGGAAGTTGGCCGTCCTGAGGAGGAGAACGGGTCAGAACTGTGAGGTCAGAGGTCAGGGGTCAGAGGGCGGGGCTAACCTGGGTCCTCGGTGGTCGTCCAGTCGGACGACGCAGGCGGCGCTGATCGGTTCCGGTCGGATCCGAACCATCACCGTGTCAAAGGGAACCTCGGCCCGGTACTCCTTCAGGGCGGGGCTAAAGGGCGGAGTCAGGCTGAGGGGCGGCTCCGAGTAGATCTGCCTCAGGCGGGGGTCCGAACACGACCCTGGGGGCAGAACGCCGGCCAATCAGAGGGCAGTTTGGAGGATCCAGATTTCTGATTGAAAACACAACCAGATACCGGTAGTTGGGCCGGTTCTGGTCCGGTCCGGTCGCTGCGCTCCAGATGTTTCTCACCTCCAGGTGACCCGGACACCGGCTGCTGATTGGTCGGTGGGTTGGCCTCTCTGAGGAGAACAGGGGAGTCATGTGACTGAAGAGAAAGCAGCTGATTGGCTGGAAGCTTCGGCTGCTCACCTGCTGCTCTGCAGGTGGTGGTGCCGACTGATCCTGAGGAGGAGGAGGAGCAGGCTGGGGGGGGCCGACGAAGATGAGGAAGACAAGGAGGAAGAGGAGGGATGAAGCTGCAGAGAGACACTGATTCAGATCAGCTCCATGACACAACCAGAACCATCAGAACCACCAGAACCAGGTGTACCAGGTGGAAGGGTGACGGCGTCTGCAGCTGCAGGTGGAAGCGCAGCAGGAACAGGAAGTGGTCGTGGTTCATACAGCTGCTGTGTGTCCCTCTGCAGCCACCGTACTGAAAACAGAGGATCCAGTTAAAACCCTCAGCAATAAACAGACCAAACTATGCCTTGGTCTATTTTATTTAGTTTGATTCACTTAGTTCTACTTAGTTTGTTTTTACTTAGTTTTATTTAGTTTGTTTTACTTTGTTTTTATTTAGTTTGTTTTATTTAGTCTGTTTTTTAAGTCTGTTTTATTTAGTTTGTTTTACATAGATGAATTTGACTTAGTTTGTTTTTACTTAGGTTGTTATATTTTAGTTTGTTTCACTTAGTTTGTTTTATTTAGTTTGTTTTTATTTAGTTGGTTTTATTTAGTTTGTTTTATTTAGTCTGTTTTATTTTGTTTTACTTTGTTTTTATTTTGTTGGTTTTATTTAGTCTCTTTTTGAAGTCTGTTTTATTTTGTTTGTTTTACATAGATTATTTTACTTAGTTTGTTTTTACTTAGGTTGTTTTACTTTAGTTTGTTTTTATTTAGTTGGTTTTTATTTAGTTGGTTTTATTTAGTTGGTTTTTATTTAGTTGGTTTTATTTAGTTTGTTTTATTTAGTCTGTTTTTATTTAGTCTGTTTTATTTTGGTTTTATTTAGATTCTTTTATTCAGTCTGTTTTATTTAGTTTGATTCACTTAGTTCCACTTAGTTTGTTTTTACTTAGTTTTATTTAGTTTGTTTTACTTTGTTTTTATTTAGTTTGTTTTATTTAGTTTTATATAGTCTGTTTTTATTTAGTTTGTTTTATGTAGTTGGTTTTATTTAGATTCTTTTATTCAGTCTGTTTTATTTAATTTGTTTTACTTTAGTTTGTTTTTATTTAGTTGGTTTTATTTAGTCTGTTTTGCTGCAGCAGTTTAAAGCTGATCTGATTCTTTAAGCTGAACTTCAGAGTAAGGTCAGTGAGTTACCATGGCAACAGAAAGCCCAGAGGATCACTATGTTTACATTTTTGTAAACAGATTTTACTTTAAAAGTCGTTTTTTTATTTCATTTATTTTATTCCTGGATTGTTATCAGGGACCGCAAACGGCCCCCGGGCCTCACTTTGAACACCTTCCTGCTTCCCGTTGCTACGGCAACACAAACTCACCTGCTGCCTGAGGGTTCCTAAGGACAGGTTGGTCTGCAGGTGTGCTGGCGGCGGCAGCAGCAGGCGCAGGCTGTCCTCCAGGACCCGGTCTCTGGTGATCTGTCCTCTGAAGGCGTCCTCACCCTGAGACGGGACGCTGAGTCCCGGGTCCACCTGGACAGACAGAGACACACCCTGCTGGACATGCAGTGTAACAGAACCGGTCCTGAGCCGGTACCACCTGGAAGAACTTTGAGACCCGCGGGTCAGAACCGGCGTGGCCAGCAGGGGGCGCCAGAGCTCACCTGGACCACAGCTGGAGAGGCGGTGCCGCTGAACATCAGAGTGAAGGTGAGCAGCTGGAAGCACAGCAGGCAGCTGGACAGAACCAGAACCGGAACCAGGAGTCAGAACCGGACGGATCCGCAGAGACGAACCTGGGCAGAACCAGGCCTCACCTGCCGCCCGCTGCCGGCTCCTGATTGGTCGACGCCGCCCGCAGCACCGCCACCACCACCCTTTGGACCTGGACCCGGGCCAGCCGGGCCGAGGCCGGGCCGAACCGCTGCAGCAGGAAGGTTCTGATCTGGAGGGCAGGAGGTCAAAAGGTCAGGAGGTTCTACCGACCCGGATCCTCCCAGAGGTTCTGGTTCCTTACCTGGGTCTGCTGGCCCGGGTCGTTCTCGCTGGTCTTCACCACGATGACGTCATGCAGGAAGGATGTCAGAGGGGTCACAGAGGTCACCAGGACAAAGACATTCACCATGGCAACCAGACCAGGAGAGGGGGCGTGGCCGGGTCTGTCCCGGAAACAGGAAACGGAAAGTTTCACCGTCCAATCGGAAAACATGGAGCTTCCAGGTCCGATCAGACCCAGATCACCTGACGGCCCCATGCTCACCTGTACTGAGGAAAGAGAGGCTTCTGATTGGACGACCCACAGGACACAGGCCTCATGGGATGATCAGCTTCTACAGAAAGGTCAAAGGTCAAATACTGCGCTGAAGTTGACCTCTGCTTGACCTGGAACAGACCCACCTGTCAGCTGCAGGTAGAAGCGACAGCGACCTTCACCTGCATCTGAAAACGCCTCCATCAGCTCAGGTAGCAGGTTCACCTGTACACACACACACACACACTGGTCAGCTGTGATGTCATCCAGCAGGACTCAGCCTGGACAGGTGAGTCTCACCATCTGATGCTGCAGGTGTGAGTATCTGATCCTCCTCAAGCAGCTCGGTTCTGAAGAACTGAGACACAGCAGGAGGCTCCACCCACCCACACCTGGGACAGGTAGAGGGGAAGAGTCAGAGGGGAGGAGTCAGGACAGGTAGAGGGTTCCCACAGGGTTCTGTGTTGGTGAAATTCCTCTGTAATCCAGATTGTTCTAGTAGATTACAGGACGTTAAATCCTGGATGACAGAAGTTTTTGCTTTTGGATCAGAACCTCTGAACAGAACTTGATCAGTCGATTATTGATCTGGATCAAATGATTCTCCAGTGATGAAGCTTTTAACCAGGATGTCATTTAATCCTACAGGAACGATAAACATCCATCTTCTCCAACTTGCAGTCCGTTCCGGTTCTGTTGGAGTTTTTCCTCTCCACTGTCGCTACATACATGCTGAGTTTGAGGGATTGCTGCAAAGTCAATGGCAGCGCCCCCTGCTGGTCAGGAGGAGTGATGCTGCAGGTCAGACAGAAATTTGAATCCAATTAGAACAACTAATCCAACTGGGAGGAACTGGGATGAACGGATGATGAAACTGGGATGATTCGTTGTGAATTGGAGCCAGAGAAATAAACTGAACTGGACTCCAGGCCCAGATCTGGACTCTCTGCAGAACCTCAGCAGCAGAAAGTCCTCTGCCTGATTGTTTCCAGCTGCTGGACAGGAAGTCACATGACAGGAAGTCTCCACCCTGTGTGTGTGTGGGGGTGTGTGTGGGTGTGTGTTCACCGCTCTGCGTCCTCAGGAAGCTGCTGGTCTCAGCGAATCGGGTCAAATGGACCTGATATCCCATCTGCTGCAGAACCTGCTGGTGCAGCACGACCTCAGGGTCCGACGGGCCGTGGCGACCCATCAGAACCACGGCCTGGCGCCGGCGCTGAGATGACCGGGCCTGAGGAAATATACAGATCGGTTGAAGGTCCAGAACCTGAAACTGGTCTGGTTCTGATCCAGTTCTTCAACAGCCTGAAATCTGCTATAAATAATCAGCATCAGCTGTTTATCATCGACTGGGCCCACATGACTCCAGAACCAGAACTAGGGTTAGTCTGGGTGGTTCTAACAAACTGAGTTTGTTCTCAGATGAACTGGCTCCAGTCGGTTCTGATTCTGGTTCAGCTCAGAGGACTGGACCCTCCAGTTTATTTAGCCCACTAGCCAAACATTAGCTAAACATTATTTAAACGTTTATAACGAAGTTAAACTTTTAGCCTCACAGTTTCAAACATTCAGGTTGAAACTGTGACATCCAAAGTGAAATATGAGATTTCAGGATAAATAATCCCACTGTTGCTGTTCGGCCCGGTTCTGGTCCGGTCCGGACAGGAAGCCGCTGGAGCCGGACCTCCCGCTCCGTAGCGGCTTCAGGAGCAGACGAACCCGGGCCGAAGTTCTGACAGCCCTCCAGAACCAGGAACTCCTCCCTCAGGAATATTTTTATCCAGGGTCAAATACCAAGTGGACCCAGCAGAACCTGCGGTCCGGGTTGGCCCGCCCCGCTGCCGCTCATCCCGTTGGAGGATTCGGGTCCTAAAAATATTCCAGGCCGGAAGGAATGCGGTCTCTTCCCGGAGCTTTCTGATCATGTGATCAATAACTGATTAAATGATTTGAACAGGAAGAATCTGTCCTTTTTTCTCCGATTATAACTTTATAGGTTTTAAGAAATCAATTCTGATTTGGACTACTGCCGGTATCTTTTGTTGCGTTAATATTTTATTTACTCGGTATTCTGATGTTTCTCCAGAGCCGACCTGTGGGAGCACATCTGCGCAGGCGCAGTTCAGGTGAGTCTCACCTGCGTCTCCTCCTGCAGGGCGTCCAGAGCCGAGATCAGTCTCCTAGTCTCCATCTCCTCCGACTCGCTCCGGTTCTGGTTCCGGTTCCGGTCCACCTTCAGGGTCTGGTAGCAGAGGTAAAGCAGCGCGAGCAGCAGAACCAGCGGGGCCGCGCACGCGCGCCGCCGCAGCAGCATCCTGAGGAAGAGGAGGCGAAGCATGAGGAGCGGCTTCACTTCCTCACCTCCACCTGGCGAGGAAGAGCAGCAGCTTCATCCAGGAGGTCCGGGTCTCCGCTCGCTGGGTCCGGGCTGGAGCCGCCGCAGTCTGGGGAAAACAAGCTGGAGCTTCACCATCTGGTTCCAGTTAGTCCAGCAGGAGGAGGAGGAGCAGCTCGGGTTTCACTCTTCCTCTGAACTTTCTAACAACAGCAGCAGATTCAGGAGGTCCGCACCTCCTCTTCCTCCCGAAGGAGTTATTTCTGGAACACAAGCGGCTGGTTAAAGAGACAAGCGGACTTTTGGTTCTGGTTCTTGTGACCTAAAGACCAGAACCAGAACCGGACAAAGTCCGGTTGGTTCCGTTATTCTAGAAATATTTACATTTATTGATCCTGGTCAAATGTTTTATTTCTGGCTTTAAATTTCAAAAGGTTTTATTTAAACTCAGTTTCCTCCTGATGTCGTTCAAACTTTTCACATTAAGGCACCGTCCGCACGGGGGCGCTGTCTCCCCGCTAACAGGTTCCACCGTCACAGCATCAAACACCAGAAGAAGCAGCCGATAGAAAACATCCTCAGTTTATTTACCACACACACACACACTACATTCAGAAACTGTCCAT
The DNA here is from genome assembly GCF_003331165.1 of Xiphophorus hellerii. NCBI lineage: Eukaryota > Metazoa > Chordata > Actinopteri > Cyprinodontiformes > Poeciliidae > Xiphophorus > Xiphophorus hellerii. Next base: position 316,166 of record NC_045688.1, on the reverse strand, counting down.
TTGAACCACAGAGGTCTCCATAGTTGTAGTCCAGTAGAGTTTGTAGTTCTTTTAGTTGCAGTGAGGGAGCAAAGTCTGATGGGAAACAGTCCAAACTGCAGAGAAAGAGAAATCGGATCAGAACCAGAGGAGAGGCAGAACCCTGGCCACTGATGATGTCACAGCTCCTGACCTGTGATTGGTCTATTTGTGGCGGCTGCCCCTCCTCTTCATGGCGGCCGTGCACTGGGGGCAGAACCACTTCCCTTTGGGTGCCTCGGTCAGGCCCACGCAGCCGTAGTGGAACCACTCAATGGGGCACTGGAGACAGAACCGGGTGAGGACTGGGTCAGAACCAGCCAGGCAACTGGGTCAAAAAGCTGAACATCTGGATACTCACATCTGTGTTGTCACAGCCGACCATCTCTCCATAGGAAACCTGCAGCAGACGGATCCAGTTAGACCAGAGCAGAACCAGAGCAGAACCAGAACGTGCGGGCCGCCAGCCTACCTGGTTGCAGATGCAGTAGCGCGGCTCATTGGGGTCGTAGGTCCAGTCCACCTGGCTGTTGGCGTCGGCTTCCGGCAGAACCGCGGCCTGCTGGGAAAGCTCCTGGGCCAGCGCCGACGAAGACGAGCAGGAAGACAGCGAGGAAGAGGAGGACGACGAAGACGATTGGTGGTTGGAAGACTTGATGGAGCTCCTGGAACCAGAACAGGCGACCCGATTAGACCCGGTCAGACCCGGTCAGACTCGTCCTGGTGTGGCCGGGGCCTTACTTGGACTTGCGTCCGCGGGAGTCGGAGGCGGCGCTGGGGGTCAGGTTCTGGGTCAAGGTGGAGGCCAGCGCCGATGAAGAGTAGCCCGAGTTCTCCCGGGTCAAAGAGAACTCCCGACCCAGCTGGAAGTCGTTGTTCTTGATCGCCTCGTAGCTCGCCTTCAGGCTGGAGGTCCGTCGGCCCTCTTTCATCTGGGAACCAGAACCAGTCAGAACCAATTCAACACTCGACTTTACTGAGTTTAATGTCAGAAAAGGCTTTCAGTTTAAACTTGAAGGCCTGATGCTTTTTAAGGCTCCAGTTTGTAGCTTTTATAAAAATGTTTTTCCATATAATTGTTCAAACTGTCAATGAACTCACTGACCTCCCAATGCTAACTGCTAACAGGTTTCCTCTGTGGATCATCAGCCTGATGGGCTGCCAGACTCCTCTTACCCCCACCAGGCTAAGTGTCGTCTGTTTATGTTTAACAGCTAACGGCGATTGCTCAGACGGGTTAAGCTAGGTGTATAGTTAAAGTACTGGTCTCGGTGCAGGTTGTGCTAGCCTGTAGCATCGTTGACCTGATTGCTCTGTGACAGTCCAACCTGCACCGCCATTAAATATGGAAGCCTTATGGCAAGCTGTTGGCATCAATAATGCGAGGCGTGTTGTTGAGTGTCTGATTGGGGATCAGGTAAAAACAACATGCATCATCATCAGTGCTGATCGTTTCTGGTCTTTTCTCCAGATGCCGACCGCTGGTCACCTGAGCCGTGGCTTGGACGGCCTGGGCCGCCGCCATGGTGATGGCGCCGGCTCCGGCGCCGGGCCCGGCAGGCAGCGAGGTCAGGCTGTAGGACGCCAGCGGCTGGGACGGGTTCACGCTGTAGACGCTGTTGGTGGACGAGGACGTGCTGTTGGCACGGCAACCTGCAGGTGACAGGGACAGTCAGGACAGGGGCAGGTTCCAAGGTCCGGTTGGGTACGGGTCCAGTCCAGGTGAGCAGAACCTACCTGGAGTGTTCTCCTTGGAGGCGTCCGACGTGAGTGTGGACAGCAGAGCTTCGGACTTGAACTTCTTCTCTGGAACGTGTTCGGTGGTGTGGTGTGTCGGGGCGCTGTACTTCCTCTCTGGAACAGAACAGAACCGGTCAGAACCGGAACCAGAGCCGGCCTGCAGGTGGGCGGCTGGACTCACTCTCTGAGCTGCTGTGGGAGTGGACGTGGTGGTTGTTGACGGGCTGAGACGGGCTGTCCATCTCCAGAGACCCTGAGGACAAAAGCAGAACAAGTCAGCCGACCCGGACCGCCAGAACCCAGACCACCAGAACGGGTCGGACCGGGACACTCACGCCTCTCCAGGATCTCGGTGATGCCAGCGTTGTCGGCCTCCAGCTCCATCTTAAACTTGGCCAGTTCCTGGTCCAGTTTCCGCAGGTGCCGGTCCACCTGAGGACAGAGACAGGAAGCTGAGAAGCTGAGCTGGACTGACAGAACTGGGCTAGGCGGTCAGAACCAGGCCCGATCACCATTACTGGAGATCAGCGGAACATCTCACCAGGTCATAAATCTGATTGGCCAGCTGCACCTTCTCATCAGCGTCCTCCAGAGCTTTGTAGTAATCCTGAAACAGAAGAACAGCAGACGTTCACCAGAACAGAACATCTGGAAGGTTCTGGGTCCAGCTGCTCCCACCTTCTTGATGATCTCCATCTGCTCCTCTCTCCACTCCGGCTTGTTCTTCTTGGCGTTGAGGAAGAACTCTGTGACCTTCTGCTCCAGCTGGTCCGTGGCGTCTGAAACGGGAAGAGAAGCTCTGAGGAGAACCAGGCAGAACCGGTTGATCCACTGGGGAGAACAGCATCCATCCCAACAGCAGAACATCTCGGAACCTGCAGCGTGTTGATCTGAACCAACCGCATTCGGGTTCTACGGGTTCTGCTCTGGCGGCAGCAGAACATCCGCTCAGGTTGTGACAGCGGGGAGCTGAGGTCCTGTCTGGGTTTCTTCCAGCTGCCTTTTCTCGTTTTAGAAAACTTGAGTGTGAGAAACACGTCATTTAAAGAGAGAGTACCTGTACTTTCAGTTTGCTTTAAAGCTAGATTATTAATTACAAAATTTATGGCAATACTTTTAAAAACTGGTCAAACTAGAATAAATTTGCCTCATTGTTATTCCTAATTTCCTCTTTAATTCTTCTGGTTTTTAATGTGATTTTAGGTAACAGAGCAATGCAGAGTGACTCCATTTAGCAAGAAAATCCAGTAGAACCCGTTAATCAATTTACTAAGAACAAAATAATCAATGAAAGAAATCCAGAAGACGGAAGCCATGGAGGAGACAAAGCTAGCAGAAGAAGGCTCTGCTACTTTTTAACCTACATCCAAACACTGAGAGGAGGAAAACCAACACCCCACATCACCCTGAACACACCTTCCCCATGGTCAAACAAGGTGGTGGCAGCATCATGCTGTGGTGGATACAAACACACACCACACTTTTCAGATTTTCTCTGTAGAAATGTTGAAAAGCGTGATATCTGTCAGAGTTCTGCACCATGTTGTGTTGTTTTATCACATAAAATCCCAGGAAAACAGACTGGAGTTTATGTTTAGTCAGAAATTTATGTAATAGATCACTGAAAAGGTTGACAGCTTTTAAAGACACTATCTTTGTCATTTTATTCTAACCGAGTTTTCAAGGAATAAATAAAAATGTTTATTTAGAGTATAAACCAGCTGCAGCAGTTCCTGGTGTGTGTCGGTCGGGGGCGCTGCTGGGTCTACAGAGCCTGTAGAAAATGCTAGTTTTAAAAGCTGAATCTTAGTATCAGCGCTAACTAAAACCTCCCTTGTTTTGACTCAAGTTCTCTCTGAGGGTTACACCGTGGCTCCGTGTGTGTGTGAGACGGTGTGTGTGTGTGTATGTGTGTGTTTGTGGACCGTACTCTGAACCTGCAGGTCCATCTCCCTCATTTCCGTAAACCTGTCGCGGAGGTCCATGGGAAGCTGCTCGATCACTGCGGGAGGAGAAAAACAGGACGTTAACGGTCCGACCGCCAAATGCGACCCATCTACCGCTTATTGAGCCCCAAAACCCCGCAGCCGCTCAGCCACAGCCCCGTACTCACTCTCCAGGTAGTCCTCCAGATACAACATCCTGCTGCTTTTAACCTTTTAGTCGTTTTTATCGACAAAATTCGTCTTTCAAGATGGCGCCTCCAGCCGTGGACTAGCTCAGAAAAAAGACCCTAAAAATAGAAGCAGGAACGCATGACGTCAATTGCCTCCCGTCATCTGATTGGTTTGAAAAAAAAAAAAGAATTTTGATTCGCGGGGTTTCGTGCTGTTGCATCATGGGAGCTGTAGTTTTCTCCATTTCATAATCTACCCAGAAGTCCAGATTTTGTCCCGTTGTTCGATGTATTTTAGATGGGGAATAAAATGTTTTTCATATTCCTGTTTCGATTCACAGCGACAGACTGAATCTGGTTCCTGAAAGCCTTAATGTTTCACAGTTTTTATTAACTTTACATGTTTCTTATTTTACTCTTAAAACTCAGCATGTTTACATACGGAATAACTATATTATTTCTATAGTATATTTTTATAATAGCCTGTAGTATATTTCATATTTGCTGTTATACCTATTGGATTGTTACTACAATTATTATCATTATCATAACAAATTAAAAATTAAATAAATACTGTATTGTTCCCAAAGAGAAATTAAATAAAAAAGCTAGGCCTACAAGTGTTTGTTGTTATTATTATATTTCTTAGCTTGGTCACTATTGTTGTCCTGCTACATTTCATGGTTTCACTACTTCCTATTGATGTTTTAACTCCAAGGAAATTAAATGTTGTCGTAACTCAGAGTTGTGGGCGGCGATACTGTTGCCGTCTGCAGTAGCAGTCAGCCTCGGGGAGAATCTGAAGAGTCCTCTGACTAAAGGCTGTCTGTCCTGACATGCTAACAGCTCAACAGAAACAGCAAGGAGTCCTGGATGAAACCATCAGCTGTCGGCAGCGTTGCTAATTCATAAAACCCTGAAAATATTCAAACCTGATTCTGGATGAAATATTCATTTCAGAGTCAGAGCAATAAATTCAATTAAAACATGACTTTAAACCGGATTAATCTGCAGAGATTTAAACCAGCTAATGGCTCGTAGTTTCCATGGTGACGGGATCTCACATAATCAACCAATAACTGAGAGATCAGTTGGATCAGCGCGGCGCGGTGTTCTGTTTTCAGTGAATGGGAATGGATGACATGTCCTCATAAAGATAGCAGCGGAAGCCAGGGTGTGTGTGTGTGTGTGTGTGTGTGTGTGTGTGTGTGTGCTTCCTCCCTGCAGCTTCATCCTCTTCCTCACGGCCTGCTGACCCCGTGGCTCCCGGCTGGAGGCGGACACATTCCTCTGTCCTCCCCCAGGACCGGAGCGTGACGGAGGGACAGAGGGCGGGCCGGGCCGTGGGGGGAGCGGCCCGGTCGGCTTTATTTAGGAGGACCGGCAGCAGGACGGGACGCTGCAGCTCCCGGGCTCAGCAGCCGGTTCTGGAGCGACAGGAGGTTCTGGAGCAGATCACTGGATGTTTGTGTGCTCTCAGCTGGCACTCCGGTTCTGTTGGACCCGATTAAAACAAAGAAAGGATGTTGGGTTGGGGAGGATCGGAACCACCTTCTCCGCCTCGGAGCTGAGCAGAACCAGAACCGCCTGTTGGGGGGGAATGCGGCCCTCCGGTTCCGGTTCTAGCAGCCAGCGCCGGGCCGGGGCCGCGCAGTGACATGGGCTCCCGGGGTCCCGGGCCCAGGTGAGCGGCACCGGGCCGGGCCATGGCCCGGCAGGACGCGGTGAGGTGTCTGCGCTGCCTGCTGTACGCCCTCAACCTGCTGCTCTGGGTGAGCCGCCTCAGCATGATGCTGCCACCGCCAGGAGACAGGGGGCCCGGCTGAAACCCAGCAGAACCAGCAGCCGGTTCCGACTCAGATTAATGTTTAAGGGGAACCGAACCGGGCCGGGCTGCATCTGTCCCAGCGTGTCTCACATTCTGACGGATATTTATGTCAGACTCAAAACCTGATCCCTGTTTACCTCCCTGTGTGTGTGTGTCTCTCTCTGTGTGTGTGTCTCTCTCTGTGTGTGTGTCTCTCTCTGTGTCTGTGTGTGTCTCTCTCTCTGTGTGTGTGTGTGTGTCTCTCTCTCTCTTTCTCTGTGTGTGAGCAGCTGATGTCGGTGTGTGTGCTCGGCGTGGCAGCGTGGATCAGAGACACCCTGAACTCCGTCCTGACCCTGACAGCCCACACCAGGTGAGTCCAGTCTGGTTCTGGAGGTTCTCCATTCACTCGGAACCGTCTCTCTGGACCAAGCATTCTGCTGGTTCTGATCAGGTTCTGTCTGACCCGACCCAGGGTCCGGACCGATGGTGACAGCACGGTAGTGGCAGCGTGGTGATGTGGTGTTTCCTGCTGCAGGTTGGAGGAAGCCGCCGTCCGCTCCTACTCTGCGGCTGTCCATCCCGTCTTCATCTCCGTCTGCTGCCTCCTCCTCATCCTCAGCATGCTGGGCTACTGCGGCGCGCTGCGCTGCCGCCTGCTGCTGCTCTGCTGGGTACATCTGGAACTCATAGGTCTAGAGCACCGGGAGCATCTGGAATATCTAGATCTACAACATCTAGCGCATCCAGAATATTTGAACAAACATTGGACCTCAAGCCAGGCTGGACCGGGTCATCAGAACCAGCGGCTAGCACTCAGCTAGCGGGTCAGAGCAGAACCTTCCAGAACCAGTAGAGCCAGGCGAGGAACCAGAACCTGACCAGTGGCGTTCACTCCAGAACCAGCGGACTGGAAGTTCTGAACACTTCAGTCGGAACCGTTTGGACCTCCTCAGTGTCCTGGTCAGTCATGGTGGTTCTGTTGATGCTCCTGGTTCTGAAGGTCCGCTTCCTGCTCTCTTCTCTGTGGTTCTGGTCTTGTTCCTCACTAAAGAATAGCTCCAGCTCCTGGTTCTGGCAGGTCTACTCCAGTTTTATTGGTTTATTGATAACTCGTTTGGTTCTGGTCCAGAACAGATAGACTGGGCAGGTGATGGTTCTGAGACAGAAGGAGGTCCAGTTCTGACCCGTTTGGGTCTGACTCTGTTCTGTTGTGTTCCAGTACTTCTGCAGCCTGCTGGTGATCTTCTGTGTGGAGCTGGCCTCTGCAGTTTGGACCTACGACGAGGTGAGGAACCGTCACGTTTTCAGAACCACAGGTCAGCAGAACCCGACCAGAACCTCAGAACAATGGTTCTAGAGAGGCTTAGCGTCAGAACTTTCTGGTCTGCTTTAATTGTTCTGGACAAAACCTGTAAGGTGAAACTTTCCCACCCGAACCAGGCTAGCCCCAACCGAACCGGCGTGTAGAGCTGAGCAGCTGCCGGCCCAGAACCAGAGGCTCCAGCCCGAGCCGGTTCTAAGAATAACCAGAAATGTGAGACATGTCCGGCCCGCTGCTCTCAGATCAGCTTCCAGTACCTCTCCAAAAAAAAGTGGTGGAAAAAGTGGAAAAATTCAAGATGGCCGCCATGGTCATCAAGGAAATGTTATTATTATTTATTATTATCACAGATGAATACTTTTGGTACCAAATCATACATAATTAGACCCACATTACTCATACTGATTTACTGATAATAGTTTGATTTTTCAAGATGGCTGTCATAATGGAAATTCATTTTAGTCACTAAAATGGACAATTAGATGAATATTTGGTGCCAACATATTTTGAACCTTTAATATTTTCTTGATCTTCTTTCCTTTTTCTGGTAAACATTTTTTAAAAATGGCCGCCATGGTTGTCATTACATCACCAGTAGTTATCCCAGTGGCGGCACAGCTAACTGAAAAGTTCGATTCACTAACCAAAAGATCTTAGCTACGCTAACGCCAAACATAAAAATGTCAACAGAAGCTAAAGCTAAACCACTAAACACAGAAAATACCGGAAGCTAAACTGCTAAATGAGATAATGATTGAAATACTAACATCTGCTTGAGCAGGAGGCAGCAGGTTAGCCTCAGCTAGCGGTTCCTTCAGCTGATGATGGAAACATGCAGACGGCCAAGGCCACGATCACTGACAAATGTGTGTATGCGTGTGTGTGTGTGTGTGTGCGTGCACAGCCCTCAGTCCAGCGAGCCGACATGATAAGCCTGAAGTCCCGGATGCCGGACTACAGCCTGCAGCGCTACCAGTGGCTCACACACACCTGGGACAGCTTCCAGACACAGGTAACACACACACACTCACAGAGAGCTGCTATGGTCATGTGACCTGTGCGCTTACAGTGTGTGTGTGTGTGTGTGTGGGTGTGTGTGTGTGTGTGTGTTTGTTGTGACCAGTTTCAGTGCTGTGGGGTGATCTACTTCACCGACTGGCTGGAGATGACAGAGATGGAGTTTCCTCCTGACTCCTGCTGCACCAATCAGTTCCCCGGCTGTGCTGGTCGCGCCCACCAGCATGACCTCAGTGACCTGCACCAGGAAGTGAGCCTCGCCGCCTCTGATTGGCCAGGACAGCTCCGGACTCTCAGCCAATCACAGCCTCCTGTTTGTGTTTCAGGGCTGCGGTCCGAAGGTCTACCGCTTCATCCGGGGAACCAAGCCGCTGCAGGTTCTGCGTTTCTTGGGGGTTTCTATCGGCGTGGCGCAGATCCTGGCCATGGCGCTCACCCTCACGCTGCTCTGGGCGCTGTACTACGGCCGCCACCATCAGCAGCCAGACTCATACGGAACCCCTGGGCTGCCTGGAGAGTCCGGTTCAGTCGTAGCCACCAACGGAACCAGCGTTGACGACCGGGTCGGACCCGGAGACCAGAGAGCTGCTGAGGCCGGGCCGGAGGACCTGGAGGCGCCCGGCGCCGCATGGAAAGGGTTATACTGACTCCACCGTACAGAACCACAGAATCTGGAGTAATCTGGGAGCCAGGAACCAGGATGTAGCCAGAGCTGGAGGCAGCTTGGTGCTCCTGGAGACGGTTTACTGCCAGTGGGCCAATTGGCTCCATTAGGCCAGTGGAGCTCCATTGGTCTACTGGTCTACCGGTCCAGAAAACCACAGAGGAGTCAGACCTGACGAGGCTCTGTGTCAGGATGTTTGCTGTTGCTGCTGCAACCAATCTGCCAGGATAAACGGACCAGAACCCAACCCAGAAACGTCTTGGCGCTGCTCAGACTGGATGGTACTGGGACGGAAAAGTCCCCATCAGCTCAGGATGAGTGTCCAGAGGACCAGAAGCAACCTTTGAACCCGTCATCTATGAAGGTCAGGAACTGAACTGTTGCTTCACTCCCTAATGGACACCTGGACCTGTTGGTGCTGCCGGTAGCGGAGCTGAGGCTGCTGCAGTCGATCTTAAAGTTTCGGCCGGTCCAGTGACCCTGCTGGACTGTCCACCTGCTGGACGATGGTTGGGTCAGAATGATGGAGGCCAGGAGAAGTGATAATAATGGTCTTTATTGAACAGATAAATAATCACTCCTGTTTGCTCCACACATGCATGGCTTTAGGAAAATATCCTGTGGCTGAAAACTTCATATCATCACAGAATGGAAGAACATGACACGTTCACCAGAAACTGCGAGCAGATCTTTTACAACCAGAGTTGGACTGAATCCATCCAGCCAAACCAGAACCACAGGAGCAGGATGAAGGCTGGATCATCATCACTTCCTGTTCCGAAACCAGGAAGTGATGCGGGGAAGTTCCATCCTCAGCCTGGTCATCATCAGGAGGAGGCGTCCAGTTAAGAGTCGCTTAGGTTTTAAAGACCTTTATGGATCTCATAAAAACATTAATAACAACAGAATGACTCATATGAACAGAAATATTCCAGCCTGTTGCCTCACTGGAACGCAGCATCCAGGCAGGAAGTGATGAAGGAGAACTAGCTGCTAACAGCCGCCGTGCTCTAAACCAGCGGCTAACAGGCCGTTTCCACTAAATATTTTTAAGTGATTTCATTCAGTTTTATTCTAATAAACAACGAAGGACAATAATCCTCTCGGTCCTTTTCCTCCCAGACGAGTTGTGGTAGAGCAAAGCGTTCAGGAGCATGCTGTAAATCTGAGCGCTAGCTCAGGAGACTCAACATGACTGTTTACATTAACATGCATAGGCAGAAAGATTAAAAAATGATAAAGATATCACAGCAAAAAGATTTCTCTGCTAAGCACCACAAACAGCCCATCATGTCGTCTCACATAGCAACCAAATTTACCAGCAGATAAAACCTGGGTGCAGCAGACGGCTGCTCGGTCAGCTCATTCGCAATCATCTGAAGGAAACCCTGCTGGATTCTGGCTCTAGTTCTCCTCCGGTATCCACCCGTTATGCTGCCTCCTGGTGGTGAGCTGGTTGAAGTTTCAGCTATTTCTGTTTCCGGTCTTTAAAAGCGGTTCACTACTTGCTCTCTGTTCTTTGGTTAAGAACACAAACTACTGGAAGAAGTAGTTCCTGGGGCAGAGGGCTGGAGATGTTTTCAGTGGTGAACAAGAAGAAAATGTTTGGTTATTTTGGGGTTCCTTAGGTTAATGTTGGGTCATGACCCTAAGTGGGATATCCCAGTAAAATCACTGGAAACCCTGAGTGGCTCAGTAATATGGCCTCCAACCCAGTAGAACCAGTGGAACCAGCAGGTCTGCAGGCTCTGGTTGGTTTGTTCCTAACTGGATTGTCTCCAGTGTTTGAGCTGAAGATTCCCCAGACTCCTGTGGATGCGGCCAGACCTGGAACGCAGAGTAATTACAGCAGTGTTGGTGTTTCAGTTGAAGACGTTCCTCTCTGGGACGTCCTCCCACTGTCAGCCCCTCGGCCAGCTGGACTCTAGAGAGCAGAAACCCGGACGATGTTGGCCTGGCAGTGGTCAGGAGAACCGGAGGTCCGGTCTCCGTCTGGAGTGGTGTTAGGTGTGGGAATGCTGACGACAGACGGGAAAAGGTATGGCGGCTCACAGTTCAGAGGGAGCGTCTCTTCAAACTTGGCATTCAGACTGGATCGACTGGGACAGGAAGACAAACAGGAGAATGTTCTGGAGTTAACATCTGGAGTCAATATTTGGTCATTTATATTTTGCTTCACAATAAATGATTTGTGAGTATTGTGGTTCTCCTGTGAAGTTTCAGTCAGTCAGTATTACACCCCTGCCTCTCAGTTGTCCGTTAGGGTGACTTGTCAGGGGGTCCGACAGGTAAAACAGTTCAGGTGTCCATTAGGTCTGATTGTTCAGGTTGCAGATCTTCCATCAGTCGTCACCTCATGGCTGAAACTGAAAAACCAGGAGCTGGTTCCCAGTCCTCCCACAGACATGCATACTCTGGATTCCTGCCGTCTGACTGCATGGGAACGCTCCGTCACATGACCGCGGCACGTGACCAGATGCTGCCATGTGTTTGCTCAGTACGGCTGCAGGGAACAGACCAGAACTGCCTCTCTGTGGTTCAGCAGCTGAAAAGTTGATCTCTGAATTAATCTATCATGTGGGACCTTCACAGCTGCTGAAATCTCCACAGATATGGTGGCTCTAAAAGCTCCTCAATATCTCAGAGATTCTGATTCTTTCAGAGCAGCAGTCTCAAACTCCAGGCCACAAGGGCCAGTGTCCTGCAACGTTTTGATAATCTAAACCCAAGTAAAAACTCCAGAACCAGTTTTAGAATCTCTAGAACCTGCTGCTACTCATCCGTCATCCAGACATAACCCAAGCTGTGACCTTTCATGATCTTCTGAAGGTTTCTGATGCTCATTAGCCTGAATATCAGGAACCTCCATGAGGATAAGGAACCATGACCACCTTGATGGATCTGCACCAACCTGTTGATGATTGGCCGCTCCCTGATCTGGATGGTGCTCAGCTCCTGGATGCTGCCCTGCAGACCCAGAGACATGTTGGAGTTGGGGATGTTGAAGGTCTTCCTTATCTTGTGGCCACAGCAGAAGAAGCCATGAGGTGAGGACGAGGAGATGGAGGAAGATGGAGAGAGCTGCTTTACCGGACTTAGGTCCCGGCAGCTCAACTCAAACAACTTCTCGTCCACAAACTCGTGGTTCTGAGGAGCAAAGGGGAAGTGAGAAGATCATGCGCTGACTTCAGGGGCAGGTTCTCTCTGACCTCAGGTTCTCACCGTGGTTTTCTCCAGGCAGTTGAGCAGGTGGTGATGTTGCAGCTCAAAGTTGGGGTTGATCTTGCACACCAGTGCCTGGCCTGCTTCTTTGGATGCCTGTAGGACACAAACATTGCCATTATCTGAGCCACCATGCTGTGGTGGACACATCCGGACTGGACCAGCATCAGCGCATTCAGAGGATCCCAGCTGTTAACCCCCAGCAGCAGGTTTCAGGCTGAATGTGACCCAGAGGGACAGAGTCAGGACATCCGACCCGGAGCTGCTGCTCAAAGCTTCGTCTCAGACAGAGAAGGTTCAGAAAGCTGATCAAGAGGATCTTACAGGTGGAGGGAAACACCTGATGTCTGCAGAAGAACCTCCATTGACCAATAGCCAGAGCTGCTGCTTCTGCTGCAGAGCCTTGCCTGGAGGACCGTGGCTGGGACACAGATCTGCTACAACACCTCACCAGCTGATTGGCTCCTCGGCCTGTCCTCTGGGTCACAATGATCCTGCATGCTGATTGGTTCATTCCTCCACATGCTGACAGATTAAACCTGTGGTCTCAAACTCCAGGCCATCAAGGTTTGGTCTCCTGCAGCCTCTCTCTGCCTCTCTCTGGACTGCTCCAGGCAGTTCAGACTTTTAAGTCAAGTTCGAGAAGGAACACATCTAGAAGCTTCAGAACTTCGGCACTTGAGGAGTCCAGTTTGAGACCACTGAGGTAGAGAAGTACAGAAACAGCAGCCATTCATGCTAATCTCAGCAGCTGCTTGGTTTCAGGCGGCTTAGAGAGCAGCAGGAGGTTTCTGATGACCGGATCAGTGCTGGACCGGACCAGAGGTGTAAAACGGTCGCCAGGGTCTGCCTGGAACTGCCTGGGACTGAAGTTTCATCTCTTCAGACTCCTGAAGGCAACGAAAATCCAACCAAAACAAACCCTGAGAAGCAACCTGAACACTAGCTTGGATGTCCCTCAAGTATAAACAAGAGGTCACGAGGTCAGGAGGGCGTCCATGATGGGACGAATGAGCAGCAGTGACCTGCAGATGGATCTGAACAGTTTTGTCCTGCTGGAGCCTGAAGCAGCCGCTTCAGGCTGCACCACCGTCAGGCTGCACCAGGTGGCGCTGAAGGAGCCACACAAACTGTAGATTATAACAAGCAGAAGCTTCGTATCGCCACCTAGTGGGCAAAAGGTGGAACTACAGGCTGCTGTCTGACCATGATCCAACCAAGTTCTGGACCCGGACACAAGCAGACCATCTCTGACCTTTGACCTTTGACTGCTGCAGGTCCACTGAGGTCATTGCACGTGCAGCAACCTGCAGCCACTCAATCTGACAGGGAGAGAGGGAGGGCTTGTCTCTATGGTTACCTCCAGATCTGGACCAATCAGCTGCTACCTGCTGCCTGGTGCGCTCCCTCCACCCATCTGCAGATTTGGTTCTTCTCATGTGGATCCAGGTGATGAAGGTCAGGTGAAGCAGTTTGTTCTGATGTTGCGTTCCAGTTGCACTCAGAAGTGGGAAATTCCAGCTTCCCAGTGGGAAAGTCAACTGGAACGCTCTCCAAAGTCACACTACCTACTGCGAAACTGGGAGCCACACCAACCCCAGATAGAACTAGCAAGGCGGACTTCCTGCTCCAACACGGCGGCTCCTCGCATCATCAACCGTCTCAGGATGAGGAAGACTGTGCAGGTGTGAGGAAGGCCCGTACCTTCTGCGCTCGCCTCTTCTCGGCTCTCTGGCTCTGGTGGTAGATGCGGCTGAAGTTGGACACGATGACAGGGACGGGCAGGGCGATGACCAACACGCCGCTCAGGGAGCAGACAGAGCCGAAGAGCTTCCCCATGATGGTCTTTGGGACCATGTCGCCATATCTGAGGGGACAGAAGGTCAAGGGTCAGACCTGGTTCTGCTTTAGGGGATGACCAAAACATCCAATAACTCAGATCTGCTGAACTGAGACTCTTTCCTCTGATCCAGTTCAGGTGACCTGAGACATTTAAAGGTCCAACACGACGGATCTGCTGCCCTCTGGTGGTCAACTTAGAGAATAACCTGGAAAATGGCAGATGGGACCTGCCCACTCAGATTCATTCACTCAGATGGAAAACGCCTCCAGGGATCTAGAGAAATATCACAGAAACACCAGAACCAAGAAAACTGGGCCAGATCTAAGCGGGCCAGAACCCTCAGCTGGTCAAAGGTCAGCAGGTCAAAGGTCAGCACTAATGGTTCTGCTTTAACCTGTTTTACTGAAAGTTTATCTACAGTCACATTTATAACCTGAGATGATTAAAGGGAGAGAAACCAAAAAACAGAAAACTAAATAATTATAAAACTAGCAGAAACTAATATGAATAAAAAACAAAACAGAATTAATTTGAGCTGCAGAGATTTATCAGAAAAAAAACTAACATCAGCTTTTTATTTAGCTTAATTCTATTTCAGACTGGGTTTACTACACGACCCGGTTCCGGTCCACAGAACTGCCAGTTTAAAGAAGCAGTCTAGAAACCTAATCTACATACAGAGCTCAACATCTATCTGCTCTACATCTATCAGAAAGATTCTGGTTCAGTTCTACAGGAAACTGACCCACAGAACCAGAACCAGTTCCTGAGATGGAAATATGGCAGTGTGTGTGTGTGTCGGTGTGTGTGTGTGTGTCAGTGTGTAAACATTAATAGCAGGTGTTGAGCGTTGCAGAAAGCCTCACTGCTCCTCAATCATTCATGTCTCTGCGAACAAACGGCTACAGCAGGAGGAGCTGACAGGACACACACTGACACACACACACACTGACACACACACACACTGACACACACACACAGACACACACACACTGACACACACACACACTGACACACACACACAGACACACACCGACACACACACACTGACACACACACACACCGACACACACACACAGACACACACTGACACACACACACTGACACATACTGACACACACACACCGACACACACACACACACTGACACACACACACTGACACACACAGACACACACACACTGACACACACACACACACGCACACACACACCGACACACACACTCTCCCTGCTGTTCATAATAGATGAGTGTTTTCTGTTTCCTGTCAGTCTGACTGACGGAGCTTCAAGCTTTTACTGAGGAGCTTCCTGCTGGTTCTGGTCCAGACCTGCTGGTTCTGCTCTGGGTCAGAACTTTGCGTCTGGAGGAAGGTAAATGTGCGTTAAGCTGATCGGCCGGATTAAGATGTTTACTACTCATCATCCGACCCTCGGATTAACGGACCGGACCAGACCAGAACATCTCCTCTGCTGGCAGATGGGCCACCTTACAACAACAGAACCAGAACCAAAACCAGCTCTGAAATAATGAGCCTCCAACATAAACCAGTTCAGATCCCAAACAAACCAAACTGGAAACCAGCTGATGTCGACTTCAGACAGAAAAGGTCCAGACCTATTAGACTCAGGTCAGAACTGCCGACCCGGCTCCGGTCCAGCGTCCCTTAGACCGGGTCACCATGCATTTAAACTACATGTCTGTTTACACTACGAACAGCTGATGGTAGTTTGTTCCCATGTGATTCTTGGAATAGTCTGAATGAAAACAGGAACTGAAGCTCATTTACTGACCTGTCTATTAACATTTTCTATGATATAGTCTCTTTTCATAGACCTTCATCACTTTGGCATTCTGTCAGCGTGACAGGAAGCTTTCTACCACCACCTGGCTTTCATTTTTAACACATCTCCTTCTGAATTTCACTAAATTAATAGAAACTTCAGAGAAAAAATATCTTCAAATCATTTCTTTGAGTTGCATCCAGGAAACAGCGATCACACCGAGAGGGTTTAGTGCAGATAATCAGAGAAAATAACACTTAGTGCCGTGTTCCTGTTAGGAATGTAAACGGGCAGATATCAAGACAAACGATGAGAGGAGAAAGCATCTGAAGTTTAGGGAGAGAAAAGGAAAAAGCAGACGACTCTTTGTTCCTGGGCATAATTTGTCTAAAAAACAAGAACGACTCGCAGAAACGCTCAGAGGCTGCAGGCCACCTCACCCAGCAGACCGTCACTGTTTCACACAACGCCTGCTTTGTTCTGTCGCCACAAATTCTGCTTTTTTATTATTATAATATGGAAAATTTATGGAGAAATTGTATTGCAGGAAAGAACGTTTTCCAAGACCAGCATAAATAACCTGCATGCTGCCAACTGAAAATGTTTCAATTTAGTTGGTTACTTCATGTTGAGCTGGAAAAACTGAGTTCAAATCCAAAGCATGAAGAAACGGTTCAGGAGTTTTAGTCATTTTGGAAATTTGCCAGAACACAGCAGCACAGTCCCAGATGTGGAAGCTCTTAACTCTGGCCCATGTCTCGTCTGACTGGCTGAACTGGTTGAACTGGTCAGGATGCCTGCATGGTGGAACAGAGAGTTTGGCTCCAACGTGATCCAGGAAGCCTCTGTGTGCCACGACTTGGTGGCCCGGCTCCAGCAGAGGAAGGAGTTCGCTGACCGTGGTGACGTCTCCGTGAGAGACGCAGCGCTGAGATGAAGGTCAGCCGCTCCCAGCAGGCCCTTCGGAGCGCAGCGCCGTCTGCGGGCGCAGAGCCGTTCAGATGGCTCTGCCTCCAGGGAAACGTGTGTTCGGCCCAAGATGATGCGGACATTTGGAGACAACTTCAGGAATCTCTGAGGCAGACTGGCTTTCACCTCCTCACGACTGAGACACGTGTTGATGGGAGAGAACACTAGATAGAGGTAGCTGATAGTAATAGACTCGGCTGACAGTAGCAACTCTGACCTGAAACATGTCAGCAATAAGTTGCTCCTTCATGCCCACTGCCACCCTGAAAGAGTAGATGAGGAACTCGTCCATCAGAGGCCGGCTGCAGCAATCGCTTCCAGTTTCTGCGCCCTGCTCCAGTACGCAAGACAGGATGCAGAGGGTGCAACGGACTGCCAGAATATCCGGAAAACACGCTCAGATGGAAATTTGGTGTAGAAGCGGAACTGGTCGTCAGAGGCACAGAAACAGCTAAAAAGTGTGGCAGACAAATCCACTTTCTGGAGTCTGGCCTCCAACTCCTCCATGTGATCCAGAGCTGCATCAGGCGCAGCTGGAACCCCACAAAGTCAAATCAGAAAATACGACCAGCAAGACGTTCTCGTTGATCAGACAGAGTGACGGCAGCCATATTGACTTGATCTCTCCACACGTTGCAGCGTGACGTCACGCGGAAGCTAACCTACCACAGCATATTGATAATCCCAAAATAAACCTCAAGCCTAAAAACAGGAACATGTAAATGACTGAATATTTTCTTTGTGTATGTTTGCGTGTTTTTGATGTTGAATCCTATTGGGGGGGGAACAATACGGGATATTAGGGAAAATACTAATACGGGAGAGAGGGAGGTAAAATACGGAGGTTTCCTGGAAAGAAACGGGAGACTTGACAGGTTATGGTTATAACTAAACACTTGTGCTGTATAATGTCTATGATCAGGTTTTACAATTGTAGTAAAAGTTTGACTCAAATGATCGTACATGACAAATGTGTACTGTGCCATGTTAGTTTGATATTTACCCGCAGGAGGATGTGTTGCACTCACGAAACAGGAGACAGGAGTCCTTCTTCATTTCGGAAACTTTATTTGCCCACGCTGTGTATTTTCTTGAGGAATTGTTCTCCTCAGAAGCAGTCAGAAAACCGTTACAAAGTTTCTTCTTTTTAGAACTACAACGTTACAACTGACACACTTCCGCTACCCAACCAATCAGTGACGTAGCACGCAGCTCAGATTCTGTAATGCTTCCACGGCTGAACAAAAACAATTGGCCAAATAAAATATATTCAATAAATGAAAAATACTTCTAGGATCCAACAGATGTGTCACGTTGTCGTGGTCCACCGCTGCAGCTTTAGCCAGGCCAGCTTTAGTCTGGCTAGCTTTAGTCTGGCCAGCTTTAGTCTGGCTAGCTTTAGCCTGGCCAGCTTTAGTCTGACTAGCTTTAGCCTGGCTAGTTTTAGCCTGACCAGCTTTAGTCTGGCCAGCTTTAGTCTGGCTAGCTTTAGCCTGGCCAGCTTTAGTCTGGCTAGCTTTAGCCTGGCTAGCTTGATCCTGGCCAGCTTTAGTCTGGCTAGCGTTAGCCTGGCCAGCTTTAGCCTGGTCAGCGTTAGTCTGGCTAGCGTTAGCCTGGCCAGCTTTAGCCTGGTCAGCGTTAGCCTGGCCAGCTTTAGCCAGGCCAGCTTTAGCCTGGCTAGCTTTAGCCTGGCTAGCTTTAGTCTGGCTAGCTTTAGTCTGGCCAGCTTTAGTCTGGCTAGCTTTAGCCTGGCCAGCTTTAGTCTGACTAGCTTTAGCCTGGCTAGCTTTAGCCTGGCCAGCTTTAGCCTGGTCAGCGTTAGCCTGGCCAGCGTTAGTCTGGCTAGCGTTAGCCTGGCCAGCTTTAGCCTGGTCAGCGTTAGCCTGGCCAGCTTTAGCCAGGCCAGCTTTAGCCTGGCTAGCTTTAGCCTGGCCAGCTTTAGCCTGGTCAGCATTAGCCTGGCCAGCGTTAGTCTGGCTAGCGTTAGCCTGGCCAGCTTTAGCCTGGTCAGCGTTGGCCTGGCCAGCTTTAGTCTGGTCAGCGTTGGCCTGGCCAGCTTTAGCCAATCCAGCTTTAGCCTGGCTAGCTTTAGCCTGACCAGCTTTGGTCTGACTAGCTTTAGCCTGGCCAGCTTTAGCCTGACCAGCTTTAGCCTGGCCAGCTTTAGTCTGGCTAGCTTTAGCCTGGCCAGCTTTAGTCTGGCTAGCTTTAGCCTGGCTAGCTTGATCCTGGCCAGCTTTAGTCTGGCTAGCGTTAGCCTGGCCAGCTTTAGTCTGGCTAGCTTTAGCCTGGCTAGCTTTATCCTGGCCAGCTTTAGCCTGGTCAGCATTAGCCTGGCCAGCGTTAGCCTGGCTAGCGTTAGCCTGGCCAGCTTTAGCCTGGTCAGCGTTGGCCTGGCCAGCTTTAGCCTGGTCAGCGTTAGCCTGGTCAGCGTTAGCCTTGCCAGCTTTAGCCAGGCCAGCTTTAGCCTGGCTAGCTTTATCCTGGCCAGCTTTAGCCTGGTCAGCATTAGTCTGGCCAGCGTTAGTCTGGCTAGCGTTAGCCTGGCCAGCTTTAGCCTGGTCAGAGTTGGCCTGGCCAGCTTTAGCCAATCCAGCTTTAGCCTGGCTAGCTTTAGCCTGACCAGCTTTAGTCTGGCCAGCTTTAGTCTGGCTAGCTTTAGTCTGGCTAGCTTTAGCCTGGCCAGCTTTAGCCTGGCCAGCTTTAGCCTGGCCAGCTTTAGTCTGGCTAGCTTTAGCCTGGCTAGCTTTAGCCTTGCCAGCTTTAGCCTGGCTAGCTTTCTGCCAGCAGACACGCTGCCATTTCTAAAGAACGGACTCCGTTTAATCTGGGGAGTTGAACCTATTCCAGGTGAACAAAGAAGGAACAGATCCACATTTCAGGCGCCTGGTGGTGGATCCGCTGACAAAATCCTCCTGAGAGAAATGGCGGCTGCATACAAAAGTGCTGCTTGGCTTCATGCGGACGTTCAGACCCTCATCTTTTCTGATGGCCTCCTTTGCTCCGGGTCCGTCGGGAACGCATGGTAGGACAGATACTGTTGTTTTCTTGCCCCACATGAACAAGTAGGAACTGAAGAAAAACAACCGCGCCAAGACTGAGCCATTTTCCTCAAGGTTGAAACGCTAATGCTATGGCCACCGGAAGTTGTCGCGTAATACAACCGTTTTAAAACGCAGAAGAGTGAATGACATATGGAGATGTTGGCATTATTAATTTATGGCAGTGCGCCACAGCAAATTGGAAAATTATGCAGAAAAAACGTTGAAGAATAGATCAAAACCAAATATTATTTTTCTCGCAACAGCAGGACCATTAATGTTTCAACAAACATTTCACACATCCAGTGCGTAACAGTGTCATGTTTTCAGGCTTGATGTTTATTTTATTACTAATTAATGATCGCTCAGGTTTTGCCCTCCAGTCGTGATGGGACATCTGAAGCCTCACTCCATGTTTGTGTTTTCTTGCTAAAAACCACGTGACTGACAACAAACGGTGCCTCGAATTCAAGCCCGGATTTTAGCATGGGCTTACCGGGGCCCCAGCCCAGGGCCCGGCGGGATGGGGGCCCCGAATGATGCGTTGTATTTTTGTGATGAATAAGGTCAGAATGCCTTAATTTTATCATTAGCTAAGATGATTTTGACGGTGTTGTTGAAAAACTGTTTGATTTGTTCTGGCAAACGTCCATTATGAATGCCTGATTATTATTGGTCCATGTTTGACGCGTCTTACGCTTTGGGGTGGAGCATCAGGGAGAGATTTCTCAAGATGGCGGACAACAGAAAGTATTTTTTTTATTTTTTATTAAACAAACAGTATACAAAGACTCCTTGAGGTATACGAACATTGCAACATAGGTAGAAAAAATAAACAAAAAACAAGGGGCTAAGACTAAAGATAAGTGTAGCCGCACTCATCCGACTCATCTGTTGTACATGTACTCTGCGTTGTGTGTATAGGCAAAGGGAACCAGCAGACGAGGACACCAGGGTGTATTGCAGCAGTAGGGCAGATTTATTCTGTTTAAAACAAAAAATGCATCAGCACTCCAGTTCTTGGGCTCTGGCTTTCCCACACACACCTCTCCCCAGCGCAGCTTGGCGCGAACTCAGGACTGTGGTAAAACCAACCAAAATTCTCTGACATTCACAAATAATAAAGTAAAATGTCAAGACAATTAAAATAAGACCAAACAAAAATAATCTGCCCACTAGTTACAATATTTTATAATTCAAACTGAAAATATACAAAATACATTAATCTAACATTCAGATAACATTTTGAAACAACTCACATACCTGTTTAAAACAAAAAATGCATCAGCACTCCAGTTCTTGGGCTCTGGCTTTCCCACACACACCTTAACAAATCAAAAGAACAAAAATAACCACATTGGCACGGTAAACTCAATAAATGTCCTTAACGTGGGAATTAAGTGCCCAGTACAGTGCTGCGCTAAACATAAAACAGTTGGGAAACAACATATAAAAACTTGCGAGTTTGGCAAAAATACTTTTAAGGACATTTTGAATACTTCAACAGACAAACACAAGACAACTTTGTACGCTTACCTCTCCCCAGCGCAGCTTGGCGCGAACTGAGGAGGGCAGCGCGAACACACAGGATATGACACGGAGACAGGAAACAAGAAAATAAAAGCTTCTCCGCCAAAATAAAATACAATTCAAAAACTAAGAAAAACAAATATACACAGGTAATGAGGATGGATTTGAGGTGAAATATAAACAGTTTTACACACTTGTTACATCCACCCCTCCTATATTTCACCAAAATCCAAGTCAGTCCAAATTTTGCAATCCTAATACAAGAAAAACTGACAAATTCGATAAATATTTAACACAGGGTTGCCATAACCAAGTACAGCATTCAGCTTGAGAGCCACCTACAAAACAGGTTTCGAAGGAACATACGGTTGATCAGGCCTCTGCCCTTCTCAGATCAATATGATGCCATTTACACCATATAATTCTGTGTCTACTTTAAACCCATAAACACAATACCGGATGTATATTTGAGGAAAACAATATTCCATTACAGTTATATTGCTGAACTGTCCATATAAAGACTCTAAACAAATGAGTTCACTCAAAACCAAGTAAGAATGGACTGGGATTTTTGGCTCACAGAGTTTGCCAAATCCCTAAAATCAAAAGGTCTTTGAACCATGGATTCAATGAGTCTGTTCACCCTTTTGCTGACCCTGCCCACCCGAGTCCTAACGACTTGGTCAGTATTCTCTGGGGGATGACACATGTCCATGTTGGCGTCTGAATTTACAGGAAGAGCCTCTGTGTCCATAGAATGAACTTGACTCACTGCATGTAACTCTTCTTCTGCCAGATGACTATCAGCATGTTCACCTGAGAGTTCCAACACACTGTGAGGCGTTACAAGACTCTGGTTGGATAAGCCTGGTTCTGACACCTCTCGATCCAGAGAAACATCGCTGTCACAGTTCGTCGATTTACTCATCTCCCATGCATTATCTCTATCATCCAAACTTCTCTCTCCCGAAGCATCAAAGGAGTCCGACAGGCCTTGCGCCTCCTCTGCCCCGACAACAGCGATCTCATCCTGGGGTGTTCCCACGGGTAGAAAGCTGATGTCCAGTATCAGATTTCTGTGCACAATTTTTTTGTTACCTTGTTTGTCCTCCAACTTGTATGTGTGAGTTTGGAGATTCCTGTCAACAACTGTGTAGACTTTAGCACTCCACTTGTCAGATAACTTTTTCTTCCCTCTTTCACCCTTGTTTGCTAACAGGACCCTGGCTCCAATGTTCAAATGGGTACCTTTCACTTTTCTGTTGTACCCTTCTGCCTGTTTATCTTGTTCTTCCACAGCATGTGCTTGAGCTATCCTAGCTGCTTCATACAGATGTGACATGAGTGTTTCGGCATAGTTCTTATAATCAGTAGTCGCCGGATCACACAACACCTGTTTGAAGATCACATCCACAGGGAGCCTCGGAACCCGACCAAACATGAGTTGGAATGGGGCAAATCCTGTAGTCTCATGAACTGTTGCATTATATGCAAAAGTCAATGTTTGTATTTGTTCAGGCCATTTGTTCTTCTCTCTGAGTGGCAATGATCTGAGCATGCTGCCAAGTGTGCGGTTGAACCTCTCGGTGCCCCCGTTCCCCATGGGATGGTATGCAGTGGTATGGGACTTTGATACTCCCGCCAGTCGAAGCAATTCAGCAATGAGCTCACTTTCAAAGTTTGCTCCCTGATCTGAGTGGATCCGTTCAGGAAATCCATACACACAAAATACGCGGTCCCACAACCTTTTAGCAACCTGCTTTGCTGTTTGATTGGTGCATGGAAATGCGTGGGCTAGCTTTGTGAAGTGGTCAGTCAGGACAAGCACGTCCACTGAGTTTTGCTTTTTATCCTCCGCACTCCAGAAGTCCAAACACACCAACTCCATTGGAGCAAAGGTTCTTATGCTTTTAAGAGGGGCTCTAGCAGAAGGTTCTGGTGTTTTGGCAAGAATGCACCTCTGGCAACATTTGACATACTCCTTCACATCAGTATCCATCTTCGGCCAAAAAAATCTCTGCCTTGCCAGGTGAAGAGTCCGTGCCTGCCCCTGATGTCCAGCCAGGTCATGAATGCCTTGCAAGGCTCTGTCCTTGAGGCAATCAGGAAGAACAAACTGATGTCTTTTCTGTTTGCTGAGGGGATCCCGAGTGACTCTGTAAAGGATTCCATTTTTGATCTTGAGCCTCTCCCACTGTTTAATGAACACCATAGCTCTTATGCTGAGTCCTGCTCTTTCACGTCTGGATGGACGCCTCTCTCGGATAATGAATGGCAAAATTTTGGAAACATCCGAGTCAAGCTTTTGGGCATGTTGTAATTCATCCAAAGTGAACACAGGGAGCGAATCTTGCCCTGGTATGCCCAAATCTTGGACAGACTGAATTAGTGCTACTGCACGGGTCTCAGTAACCAAATCCCACTGGTCATGCATCTCCAGAAGAGCCTTGACTGCGTCACACTGGTAAGGTTGCGAACTACAATGAAGTTCTGGTTCACCACAAGATGCTTTCTTCACTTTTTGGCTCTGGACCTTTAGGTGAAAAGCATCTTGGACCCCATCTTGGCTAATACTATCAGCTTCAATAAGGAGGCGAGAATAGCCCTCAGTGATGATCCTATGACTGACAGTTGTTGCAAATGGATCCCTACTGAGTGCGTCAGCCACTGTGTTCTTGGACCCAGGTATGTGTTTCAGATCAAAAGAGAAGGGTGCCAGCTTCGCAACCCAACGCTGCTCACAAGCATCAAGTCTTGGCTTTGTCATGATGTAGGTGAGCGGATTGTTATCAGTCCACACCGTGAATGTTTGACCTCTTAACCAATGACTGAACTTCTCACATATACTCCATTTCAAAGCCAAGAATTCAAGCCTGTGTGCCGGGTATTTCTTTTGGGAGTTACTCAGTGTCTTGCTGGCAAATGCAATGGGGCGAGCCTTCTCTTCTCCAGCTGGTACTTGAGACAAGACAGCTCCAAGTCCGTCCAGTGAAGCATCAATAGACAAAATCAGAGGCTGTGAAAAATCTGGGTGTGCAAGAACAACACAATTCAACAACTTTTCTTTAAGACTCAAAAAGGCTGTTTCACACTCCTCTGTCCAGTCAGATGGTCTCAGTTTTCTGTAAGAACCCGCATTTGTCGTTGTTTTGGTTTTGCCCTTCCTCTTCTGTCCAGCAGTTAGAGCAAACAGTGGCTTGGCCACAGATGAGCAGCTTGGAATGAAATGTTGGTAATAAAATACCATACCAAGGAAGGACTTTATCCTCTTGACTGAAGGCGTGCATCCATCATCCTCCATCAGGTCAGCCTTTGTCATCCTTGTAATGACTTCCACTTTTCCATGGTCGACAGACACTCCATGGCCATCTATGATGTGCCCCAGAAATTTCACTGATGATCTCATAAAGTGACATTTCTTGGGGCTCAACTTGAGATTGTGCAGGCGAAGGCGTTGGAACACAACCTCTAACCTCTCCAGAGACTCTTTTTCACTCGAAGCAAAAACAAGGAGATCGTCCAGGTAGCACAACAAACTGCTAAAGTTCAGATCTCCAAATATGCTGAGCATCATTCTCATGAAAGAAGCAGGGCTGTTACACAGGCCTTGAGGCATTCTATTATATTCGTACAACCCCATAGGAGTTGTGAATGCTGTGTATTTCTTGTCCTCCTCCGCCATAGGAATGTTGTAAAATCCTGACGTCAAATCCATAGTGCTGAAGTAAGTGTTGCCTCCAAGAGCAGCTAAGCAGTCGGACTGGTGTGGAAGTGGGTGCGCGTCTTTGAATGTCCTTGCATTTAACCACCTGAAGTCTGTGCATATCCTCAGACTGCCATCCTTCTTCCAGACCAGCACAAGAGGAGAGGCGTATTCACTCACAGATTTCTTTATTATCTCCTGTTCCTCCATGTCAGATAAAACCTGGCGCAGTTTGAGATAATGAGCTGGTGGGATTCGGCGGTATGGAAGACGAAATGGTCTATCGTCAACAAGCCGGATGCGATGTACAAAACCTTCTGCCTTGCCACAATCTAGAGCATGCTTAGAAAAAACATCATTATATTTCTCAAGCAGCTCGACCAACTTGGTTTTCCCTGCATCATCAGTGTGGCATAAATCAATATTGAGGTCACCGAGCCCAACCTGCTGCAATCGCAGTTTCAGATCTGCGGACCTTTCTTTGACATGTCCCTTCTCTGGAGCAGTGGTTTCAACCTGGCTGATGCCTTGAAAAACCTCAAAATCTTCAACCGCCAGGCAAGGGGACACGTCTGCCAACTTGCTGTTTCTTTTCAGCCTGATGGGCTTGTCTGATAGGTTGGCGACTTTTAAAGGGACCCACCTATCTCCCCATAAAGGAGTGATAATGCGAGCAACCATGATGTTGCGTGGCATCGACTTAGATGAGGTTGGTTCAGTGATTACAGTACTCCCTGGAGACATGGGAATGTTATGTGGCAGCTTACCCCACACCAGATGTTCAGTCCTTGCCAGTAGGGTAACAGACTGTTGTAATTTAACTGTGCCAATCTTCTCTGGGAGTTCTTCACCTCTCCACCGAGAAGTGCTTGCCATCATGTTGAGAAACTGTTCACATTCTGGGAGAAGACTGGGACTGGACACTAAACGCCAATAATCATTGGTTATTTTCAGCTGATGCATGAGAAATCTTATGACATTTGTGCCAATGATTAAATCGTCCCTTTGGCCTGGCACTACTAACACAGGGACAACACATGTCTCGCCATACAGTTTCATTTCCACCTCATACATGCAGCGGGGCTTGCTGAGTGTCCCTCCACAACCAATGAGAACAATTTCTTCAGAGAGGGGAACAGGTTCCGAAAGTGAGTTCTGATTCAGCATCATTTGTTCCACCTTCTCACTCAGTGTGCAGGCCATGGAACCAGAGTCAAGCATCCCCTGTAGCTGAAACTTGTTATTTAGAGTCACAGGTGTATAAAACAGTTCATCAAATGGCTCAACTCGTTGTGTGTTCTGAGCTATCACCCTAGCACCAGCTGGTGCTGCGGCACATGCCTTTTCATATTGCTGTTCAATGTCATTATTATTGAGGGTTTTTTCTTTTGAGCCCACACCACCCCTCATCCCATGCAGGCCAGCTAGTTTAAATGCTGGGGATCTTGTGGCTGGAGACCATGCTCACCTCTGATAGATAAGCGGTTGGGACAGTTTCGCTTAATATGATTTGGTTCAAAGCATGCTAAACACAAGCGTTTCTCTTTGCAGTGTGAGATGGTAGAATGATCCCAAGACTGACAAACCCTGCATGCTTTGTGATGCACTTGACTGGGTGAGTTCTGTCTGCCTGCAATCTGACTGTTCTGTGAGAGAGTACGCTGAAGGAGACTGATTAAAGTTTTCATGCAGCTGTCATTACCATGTGACGGGGCTGCTGCACCAGTCTCTTGGTGCGATGGAATGTCTCTTAAGTGACAGGGTGGTGGTGATAATTGGTCAGAAACAGGAGCTTGAGCATGAACTGTAGCTAGTTTAGGATATCTTGACCTGGAGAATGCCTGCTCTCTGGTTTCAATTTGGTAACGATCAATGTGCTCCTGAATTTCACTGGCTGTCCATTTATCTGGTGCTTTGAACTTCAAAATGGCAGCAAGCGCTGGGTCTGGGCAATGTTTCACAAACATCATAGTTGCTTCTTGGCAAGGGTTATCCACATGCCGTCCTAATCTCTTCAAGCCCTCTTCTGCTGCATCAACTGCCTTGTTCAAGCGTACCCAGTAATCTAGAGGTGTTTCTCTTGCTAGTGGCACAGTGTTATAAAAATCGGCCATAGGCATACATGAATAGGGCACATCACTGAAATGTTGTCTGAGAATGCTGTAGACAATATCTGGTTTTTCCTGAGGCTTTAGTGAAGGACTGCTTCGCAGCGTTATCCTCACAATATCTTTAGCTCTTCCCATCAACTTAGAGAGAATCTCCGAGTACTGTTCATTGGTGGGTATGCCTCGTTTTCTGAAATAGATTTTCATTAATTCTTCCCACTCGTCAACAGTGTTTTTGTCAGATCCATCTCCCCTGAAAATGGGAGGTTCTTTGACATCTGGCTGTAGTACTAGCTTTGCCCCAGTCAAGTTGAGGTAAGTGGGATCACCTTGTGATTGGCCCACACTGCCCTGAGATTGCAGACCCATAACACTCCCTTCCCCACATTCACCTTTAAGACGGTCCATTATGGACTGTCCAACTTGCTGTGCAATGCTTGTAATAAGGTCACTTAGTGGTGGGTCAGCACTAACTGAATTGTCCGAGACCGCACCATCATGCACAATGCTAGAAGATACATTCTCAACTACGCGTGTAGAACAAAAGGCTGGAGAGCCTGCATCATTGGTGTTTCGAACTGGGGTAAAAGGCAAAGCCTCGATCATTCTCCCTCTCCCCACAGAGAAGTTAACACCACTCAATGAACATTTATCCTTGTCTGCCTTATTTTTAACATAAGTCATTTTCAGTTTTTTTTTTTTTTTTTTTTTTTTTTTACAGTTCTTTACATAAAACCAAATATATACACAATATCTGTTTTTGTTGCTGGAACACTATTCCACGTTTGACTCTGTCACACTATTCAGTCTGTATAGACGGGTTAATGTAACAAGCAACCTCAGGTGACCAGCTGACGTTGATCCACTCTTCACGAACCACGATGAACTTGTCCGAAGCAGTGTGGATCCGGGTCACGGCACCACTGTAGCCGCACTCATCCGACTCATCTGTTGTACATGTACTCTGCGTTGTGTGTATAGGCAAAGGGAACCAGCAGACGAGGACACCAGGGTGTATTGCAGCAGTAGGGCAGATTTATTCTGTTTAAAACAAAAAATGCATCAGCACTCCAGTTCTTGGGCTCTGGCTTTCCCACACACACCTCTCCCCAGCGCAGCTTGGCGCGAACTCAGGACTGTGGTAAAACCAACCAAAATTCTCTGACATTCACAAATAATAAAGTAAAATGTCAAGACAATTAAAATAAGACCAAACAAAAATAATCTGCCCACTAGTTACAATATTTTATAATTCAAACTGAAAATATACAAAATACATTAATCTAACATTCAGATAACATTTTGAAACAACTCACATACCTGTTTAAAACAAAAAATGCATCAGCACTCCAGTTCTTGGGCTCTGGCTTTCCCACACACACCTTAACAAATCAAAAGAACAAAAATAACCACATTGGCACGGTAAACTCAATAAATGTCCTTAACGTGGGAATTAAGTGCCCAGTACAGTGCTGCGCTAAACATAAAACAGTTGGGAAACAACATATAAAAACTTGCGAGTTTGGCAAAAATACTTTTAAGGACATTTTGAATACTTCAACAGACAAACACAAGACAACTTTGTACGCTTACCTCTCCCCAGCGCAGCTTGGCGCGAACTGAGGAGGGCAGCGCGAACACACAGGATATGACACGGAGACAGGAAACAAGAAAATAAAAGCTTCTCCGCCAAAATAAAATACAATTCAAAAACTAAGAAAAACAAATATACACAGGTAATGAGGATGGATTTGAGGTGAAATATAAACAGTTTTACACACTTGTTACATCAGCACATAAACAGTAAGGCAAATGAATAACAATAGAGCAAGATTTTAAAACAAAAGAAAAGTAGAGATACTGGCAGTTACTTTTTTGCAGAAATAGATTTCAAATGTTTCAATGAGGTGTAATACAATTTAAATTGGTTAAGAAAAAAAATCAAAACAAGGTGTAGAACCTCTCCATTTACAGCAGGATTTATGATATTTAACAAGCAAGAAGACAATATTTACCATGTCAGATATTTGACTATCAAGGCCATCAACATAGTATAATATGTGGGTGATGGTTATCTCTGGGATGGCTTCAATTTTAAGGGACAACCAATTTTTAATGTCTCTCCATAGTTTAAAAGAAAAAGGACAGAAAAAAAGAGCTGATTAATGATTCTTCTGGACATTCACTAAAGGCACAACATGTTGAATCAAATTTAAATCTTTTGTGAAAAAATTCAGCCACTGGGTAAAAATTGTGAGATTTTGAAGTGAGTTTCTTTAACCTTTGGTGAAATCGGCCATTTTACATACTTGGAGAACAAATTCTTTATAATAGACAGATTGGTTGTTATCAAGATACTATTGTTGTAATCATTAAATAATTTAGATTTGAAGGCCGTCACAAGCAGAACATTATTGCACTTTCTATCAGTCACACTATATTCTCCAATTTTCAATTTGGGTAAAGATGAAATAACATTTGAATATCTTAAGGTGTTTTGGATGAGATGGATCAGAGCTACAGGAATAGATTTACATACTTTTAGATATTCATTACAAGTACAGTTCAGATCAAATTTGTTGGTAAAATCTCTATGATCTAACAAAACACCATTACTATCCATTAAGTCAGTTACAAATAAAATACCTTGGACAACAGAAAGTATGACAGCGGAGCGCGACAGAGAGGTGATGAAGAAAATATCCAAGCTACAGGGTTTTTAAACCTCATATTGGACATGGAACAGAACCACCGTTAGCCTTGCTAACAGCGGCTCTACGGTCCACCAGAACCTGGATCTGGGTCTGATCTGGTGCCTGCGGAGTCAGAGGCGGTGGAGCTTTCGGGTTCGGGTGTTCGGACTGAGCAAGAAGCAGGGAGCTGTCAAAATATGGATGTTAATTTTAAAGCATCGGAACAGGGTTACACAAAATCAGAAATGTCTCCTCTCCAGATCGCGCTCTGAAAGCCAGCTCCAAGTGGTGAGTACATTAAACAGGCTGAGTTCTCCCAGCTGTGTTTTGCTTTGCATGTCGTGTTTTTAAAGATACTAAAAGTCAGTGTTGCTGTGAAACGGGTTTCTGTGACTATTTAAAGAGCAAGAAAACTGCCAAAGTTACATAAAAGTAATAAACTGCTCTGCTTGCTCGCGCTCAAGGCGAAGTTAAAAAGCGGAACTAGCTTTAGCCTCCAGCTAGCAGCGGCGGGAGGAAATGTCCTGCTGCTACAAGCGAAGGGCAAAATAGTCCAAGTGCCGTTCAGATAGACACGCAGATAAAATCCAATTGCCACAGAATAAAGATTTTGACCAGGTTTGGCTGTCAGAGGGGAAATACTCACCCTGACTATGAGCTTGGTAAGGAAATAAACCTTATAATTAGAAAGATTCAGTTGATTAAAAATTGAAAGAGGGAGGAGATGAAAAAAACATAGAAATGAAGAAGGATAAATAAATAGATAATACCGTCCAGTTTATCTTCATTAGGAATGTTCTGTCGAATATGTAGACATATTCAAGATGTCCAAGTACTTCTTTAATAACTATTTTGTTTTAGTAATGGTCTTCACATTGATTAGTTATCAAACGTTCTACAGAAAAATTGCTATTAAAAAAAAAGCAGCTTCGCACCAATTGCAATTTTTTTGCCCAATCATCGATCTTTGAAAAACCTGACCTGCTGATTCTTTTTGCCTGTGTGCAAAATATAGCGAAAAAGTCACTAAGTAGGCAACCGGAGGGTTACTGTTGTAAACCGTGCAAATGGAGAGTTGACCTGGGGGCGGAGCAAAGGGGAACGGTGGCTGATTTTTAGGATTTTGTAGGTAGATAATGTTGTGTGTGTGTGTATATATATATATATATATATGTATATGTAGTGCAGTGTTGTATAAAGTACTGAAATCTCAGAGTCAAGTAAAAGTACAAGTACCTCTCCAAAATATGACTTTGGTAAAAGTCGAAGTCACTGACTGAAATGTTACTTGAGTAAAAGTCTTAAAGTATTTGAAACTTCTTGTACTTAAGTATGGAAATTACTGTAAAAATGGATGTACTCAAGTAATGTAATGAAAAGTACAAGTAAAAAGTAAAACAAAGCAAATGCAGTTTGAATGACATTTTTTATATTTTGGTAAACTTGTCAAATACACTTAAAATAATGTACACAACCAAGTGCAGGCAAAATTAAACCTGCTAATAGATATACCTGCAGGCATCATTTAGTTAAGAAAATTAGGTGCTTTACCTATAGCACAAGGTTAACTTAACCTGTTTTACAACTGAACCAGCTTCTTAGTATACCCTCCAGGACAGAAAATACAAAGTTTTTGTAAGCCTTAAGTTTTCCCTTCAAGTAAGGTCAGTGCTGAAAATGAGAAAAATAAATAGTACAGAAAATGCGGCCAACATGAAGAAAAAGAGCTGTTACGATTACTCTACTTCACAAATCAGTGAATCAGTCAATGCTACAGTCAGTAGGTGGTGCACACAACTGGTCATTATGCAAAAGAAAAAAAGAATTGGGAGGGAAATGCAGCTTATTGGCATCTGTAAACCTGGTTTTGAACTTGCATGCCTTTCCTATATTCGTTAAATTTAGTCTAAATTGCTATCGCTATGGCTTCTGTCCCCCCTTGAACAGAGGAGTCTAGGTAGCCTGCTACAGTCAACATTAAGCCTAAGCTAAATACACCACGTGTGGAACTGAAACAATGCCAAACAAAGTTCATTTATGGTCAAGATTTCACAATACAGTAGTGCCTAGTGACCAAGCTATAGTTACTGAAACAGGAGGATTATAACCATTTCATAAGAAGTTACCTCGATGTGTTTCTTCAAGTTGGACGGGGAGTTTTTGTAAGATAGAATTTCCATGTGACTGCTACTGATTGCGAGACTTGCTTTGTGTTTAATGGGAGAAGCGAAACAGGTGTATCCTAATTAAAAGTAAAGAAATCAAGAAATGGCAAAAAATGTGGAATGAAGATAAGAAAGGAAGAAGATTATATGAAGTACAAAAGTCAGTTTGAATTCGAAGCATTAATGAATGAAACAGAAGAGAAGAAATAATAATTAGTAGATTAAGAGTAGGTCATACCTACTTAAATGACATGCTTTATAAAATAGGGAGGAAAAATAATGATAAATGTGAGAGATGTGGAGAGAAAGAAAATGTAGAACACATATTGATGAACTGTAAGTCAAATGAACTCGAAAGGGAAGAATTAAAGAGAATAGTTAGAAATATGGGGCATGAATGGAATCTTAAAGGTATATTAGGAAATGAAGGAAACATAACAGATATTCACAAATTAAGGAAAGCATTGTTTATTTATCTTAAGAATACAAAATTAAAAAGTAGAATTTAATAGATATGAAGTAATGCTTCTACACACTCATGTACAGTAGGTGGCGGTATGCACCTTAAAGTTGCTTGTGATCCGCCATAATAGAAAAGAAGAAGAAGAAGAAGTATCCTATTGGTGGTGATGAACAAGCCCAGGCAAGCAGGCTACGGACTTTGTTCGGTAGCCTGCTTGCTACTTGCTAATCAGTAGGTGGGGTCAAAACACTTGCGTTTCTCTCTCTCGCTTTTTTGTAACGAGTAACTAAACCACACATTGAAAATGTATCGGAGTAAAAGT
This sequence comes from Xiphophorus hellerii, assembly GCF_003331165.1. Lineage (NCBI taxonomy): Eukaryota > Metazoa > Chordata > Actinopteri > Cyprinodontiformes > Poeciliidae > Xiphophorus > Xiphophorus hellerii. The sequence goes on along the minus strand of NC_045688.1, from coordinate 283,639 downwards.
ACGCAATTAAGTTCGGAAATATAGTGAAGTAAAAGTGAAAGTCATCAAAAATTTTCATACTCCAGGAAAGTATGAAGTACTCCAAAATATACTTAAGTAAAGTAGTGAAGTATTTTTACTTCGTTACTATACAACACTGATGTAGTGTGTGTGTGTGCATGTTATGCACAACTGTATAACCATGATTAAGTAGGGACCACACATTGGCTCAAGCCCAGGGGCCCACACCCTCCTAAATTCGGCCCTGTCCTCCTGCATGACGAGCCAATCAGAGCGCAGCTCCTGAGCACAGCAGGTAAAGTTTGCTGCCACCTTAAGGTGAGGTGCAGTGTTACACCATGTTCTGTGGCCATAGAGGGCGCTGTTGCATTTTAACACTATGCTAAAAACATTAGCTTTGAACATGTGACTAATCTGACTCATAGAAACACAGACGGGGCTCACAGTACAACTAGGAGTTTGTCTCAGTTTGTTGGAGTTTGTCGACGGTTCTGGGAGTTAACGGTCCGATGAGCGTCTGCTGGACCCGGTTTGGGAACGTTTTAATGCAGCTGCAGAGACGGCGGCTCATTTTCCCACCAATCCTCCAGGAACGTTTAGGGAAGCTGCTTCAAAGTGCTGAGTCGGGGTAGATTGCAGCGGACCGGTTTCAGCTTTTAGGGGCAATTGGACCAAAGGGTGAGAAAACAGGAGAGAGAGAGAGAGAGAGAATCTCCCAGAATCCATCAGAATGGACCACCAGCAGAAACGGCCAAAATACCAAGAAAACTGGAAACACTTCATGGGAACATTAATATTATTACCAGATTCCAGCAGGAACTTTATCCACCACTCAGTGGTTCTGTTCAGATGGAACCAGAACCTGCTGAGGACTGGACTGCAGCATCTCCAGAACCAGAACCGTGTCGTCTTCTCCGTGTTTTACTCTTTATTGCGTTTGCTTTCTAATTCCGGCAAAGGAAGGGGGGCTAATTGCATTGCAGGGTAATCGCCAAGCCCGAGGGATGCTGCCGTCGCCTTGGAAACACCTCATCCTCATCCTCCCATGAGGAAGATTTCCTCCCAGTTTCTGCCTCCAGAAGGATCAGCGCCAGAACCGGAACCAGGAAGACCAGAACCATTAAACCGTTTCATCAACCGAATTCGAAACGATGAAACCGGACATAGAAATACGCCGTCAGATTGTAGAAATACGCCGTCAGATTGTAGAAATACGCCGTCGGGTTTAATAAACTCGTGGTGATCATCATCATCATGTTGTAATAAACTTGCTGCCGGTTCCTTCTGCTGCTGATGACCTCCCAGCATAACTGCAGCTGGTTCCGGTCCGGCCCAGGTTCTGGTCCCAGTGGGGCGGTTCTGGAAGCCGTCCGCTCCAGTAGGACGGGAGACGTTTTAATTAAAAGTCCGGTTCAGCAGAGCGTGACTTCTTTACTGTCTGACCCAGATAGTGGCGGCCCGGTTCTGCTGGCCCGGTCTGTGTCTGCTGCCTCAGCTACTGAGCAGAAACTCCCTGGAAACGGAACCGACAACCATCCCAGTTCCACCAACCCGATTCCACCATATAAATTAAATTTGTAAATTCCAGAAAAGTTGAGCAGGGAGTCCATCAGAACCAGGTCGGACCGGAGAAGAACCTTCAGCTGAAGGTTTTTGGACTGGAAGTTCTCCAGAACTTCAGTTTGATTAAACCGACAGAAACCATCCTCTTCCTCTTCTTTCTCCTCCTCCTCTTCCTCCGTGTTTTTTCTTTTCTAGCAGGTGATCCTCGACGTTTCCTGGATTCAAACTGCTTGACTGAAATCTGAGCTGGAAACGATAAAAATCATTTCATAACTTCAGAATAAAGCGAGGACAGAAACTTAGCAGCTTTCATTTCTCTGAGAAAATGTTTCCTACTTTTAGTTTGAAAGAATCAGTTGAAGTCTTTGGTTCACTTCCTGTTAGAAAATGTAAAACATTTCATAAAGGAGAAAAATTTTAAAGTAGTAAAGTATTAATGAAATACATTTTACATGTATTTATTTTAAATTTCTATTTATAAGACCCAATAAATCATAAGATTCTGTTTATTTTTCAGTTTATATTTGAAGGCATTCTTTGAATAAATGATTTATTATACATTTTAGTTTGCAGACTTTGATTTATTTTATTTTTAAAATGTATTTTATACTAAAGCTACTAGTTTATTTTTAATTCCTCCTGTTATTATATTTAATTAGTCATTAAATATCACCACCAAAGGTTTTAACGGACTGATAATCAATCAAAATGTTCTGGATATAAATTCTGATTTTAGCTCATTGATCTTCATCACTGCTCCTCTTCAGGGTGATGATGGGGGGCATCTGGGTGTGGTCGCCATGGAAACTGAAACTAAATTTGGAGCAGAGTCGTGTTTCGCATCTGCTGGGTTTCTTCTGAAGCTACATGCTCTGGTTCTGGTTCTGACCCGTAAACTGCGGAACCAGAACGGGAAACTCTGACCCGGATGGAGGATGACCGTGAGTTCATCTCAGGAAAAAGACGAGCAATTCTTCATCAGCTGTACCGGGTCAGAACCGGATCAGGTACGGACCAAATTCTAATTGCAAAAGAAATTAGCAACTTTTACCAAAACCTTTATTGCTCTTCTTTTTCAACCCCAGACTGCGGCCTTCTGCTAGTCAAAGACTTCGTCCCTCAAATCTCTGATGATTTCAAGGAAAACTGCAACAAAGATATTAATATGGAAGAACTAGACAGCGCCACCATGTGCTTGAAGCTGGATAAATCTCCTGGCTCTGATGGCCTTACTGCCAATCTATACAGACATTTCTGGGATTATCTGAGAATTTATATTCCAGGTTTTTACAGAGATCTTATGTAATAATTCACTTCCTCTCAGCCTGAAGCAGGGCGTCATCACCCTGAAATCCAAACAGGAAGAGACAGCAAGGTTCTAGACAACCACCTTCTACACTGTGATTACAAACTACTGACGTATATCTACACAAATAGATTAAAGACTGGCGTTAAGGACGCTATTTTTGAAACACAGACAGGTTTTATGTCCAAAAGATCAATACATGATAACATCAGGCTGGTGCAGGATTTACTCCAGTACAGTGACCTGATTGAGGATAAAGGCTTCATCCTTTTCCTAGACAAAGCCTTTAATATGTTGGAACATCAGTTTCTCTTCAAAGTTTTACATGTTTGGATTTGGGCCAAACTTCTGTAGAATAATAAGAAGCTTTTTTAACAAGTTCAGCTGCTCTGCCACACGGTACGTCTCCACGTTTCTCCATTAACAGTGAAACAGAGCTGCAATATTTCAGCCCTGTTGAAATATTGCATCTTGGCATCCTCTTCATCTTGGCCGTTGAAGTGACGAGTATTTTCATAAAAAACTGATCATCATAAAAGATGACCAAATTATAATCAGTCAACTAGCTGATGACACAGTTTTTTGAAGAGTCTAAACCAAACCCCTAAAGTACTTGAGTTAATTAATACTTTCTCCAAAGCATCAGGATTGACCTTTAACCTGCAGAAGTGTGAACTGATGGCGATTCATGGCTCTGATCTGACGGAAGCTTATAGTATCCCATTAAATCCCCAGTTAAATATCTGGGAATTTTAATGACTAAAGATGCTAAACTCAGTGAAACTGTTAACATAGAGAATAAAATACAGAATTGCAAATCTCAGTTAAATAGAAGCTCCAAAGAGATCTGACCCTGTTTGGGAGAACCTGTTGGACCAAACCTAACAAATACATTAAAGATATAAATCAGCTGAACTTTAATTTTATCTGGAAAAATCGAGTCCACTACTTAAAGAAAGCAAATCTGGTTAAAGACTTTAAAGATGGAGGTTTACAAGCCTTTGACTTTGAGTGTTTAAATGCGGTCTTAAAGGTAAACTGGTTGAAATCTTTTCTTATGAAGGGAAACAGTTTCTGGTTTTGTCTCCCCAAAGGTTTGTTTAAAAAAATTGGATGCATAGATTTTGTTCTTAGATGTGACTTTGTTGTCGACAGACTTCCTGTTAAGATATCTGCCTTTACAAGCAGGTAAAGGCAGATCAGTGTTCATAAACTTCTGAACATGAACAACTTCACTCCTCACCAAACTCCATCTGGAACAACAGATCTGTGTTGCACAGGAATAAGTCTCTGTGTTTGGATCACTGGATGGAAAAAGGAATTTGGTCCATAAGACATTTTCTTAATGACAGTGGAGATTGGTTGTCTTATGATGAATTTTGCTTATTGTATAATCTGGATTGCTCATTACAGTTTAACACAGTAATGAACTCTGACCCCTCTGCAGTCAAATATCTGGTTAAAATATAAACATTCAATTAGCGAATCTTCAGTTACTTCAACTGTTTGGATTTAACCTTTTGGACAAAAGTAATTCAAACAAACGGATGCGTCAGCATCTGACTAATGTTACATTTCCTTTCCGACCAAATAAAACTCCATTTTAAATTTGTTTTCTGACTCAGAGATTAATAAGTGGAGAACCGCTGACCTTAAATCTCCACTGAGTCCTAAAGCTAAAGAAGTTCATTTTAAAATTCTCAAAGTTTTTCCATCCAGGGAATTATTGTGGCCTCGTTTTTCCTTTTTGAGTCTCTTACTTTGCTGTTTTGGATTTGCTTGTTATATTTTGAAGTTATTTACTTTTCTGATTAGATTTAGTTTGAGTTAAATTCTTGGTTTGTTGTGTTGCATGTTTTGCTGATTTCGTTTTGCTTTTGAGGTGATGTTACCACTCATACCGGAGACGCCCACTGCAGCGGCACAGGTGTTCTCCATCAGCTAAGCAGCGTGCTGGAGGACTGGTGGACTGGTGGACTGGTGGACTGGAGGACTGGTGGACTGGTGGACTGGAGGACTGGAGGACTGGAGGACTGGTGGACTGGAGGACTGGTGGACTGGAGGACTGGAGGACTGGTGGACTGGTGGACTGGAGGACTGGTGGACTGGAGGACTGGTGGACTGGAGGACTGGAGGACTGGTGGACTGGAGGACTGGAGGACTGGAGGACTGGTGGACTGGAGGACTGGTGGACTGGAGGACTGGTGGACTGGAGGACTGGAGGACTGGTGGACTGGAGGACTGGAGGACTGGTGGACTGGAGCAGTGTTGTATAAAGTACTGAAATCTCAGAGTCAAGTAAAAGTACAAGTACCTCTCCAAAATATGACTTTGGTAAAAGTCGAAGTCACTGACTGAAATGTTACTTGAGTTAAAGTCTTAAAGTATCTGAAACTTCTTGTACTTAAGTATGGAAATCACTGTAAAAATGGATGTACTCAAGTAATGTATGAAAAGTACAAGTAAAAAGTAAAACAAAGCAAATGCAGTTTGAATGACATTTTTTATATTTTGGTAAACTTGTCAAATACACTTAAAATAATGTACCCAACCAAGTGCAGGCAAAATTAAACCTGCTAATAGATATACCTGCAGGCATCATTTAGTTAAGAAAATTAGGTGCTTTACCTATAGCACAAGGTTAACTTAACCTGTTTTACAACTGAACCAGCTTCTTAGTATACCCTCCAGGACAGAAAATACAACGTTTTGGTAAGCCTTAAGTTTTCCCTTCAAGTAAGGTCAGTGCTGAAAATGAGAAAAATAAATAGTACTGAAAATGCGGCCAACATGAAGAAAAAGATCTGTTACGATTACTCTACTTCACAAATCAGTGAATCAGTCAATCCTACAGTCAGTAGGTGGTGCACACAACTGGTCATTATGCAAAAGAAAAAAAGAATTGGGAGGGAAATGCAGCTTATTGGCATCTGTAAACCTGGTTTTGAACTTGCATGCCTTTCCTATATTCGTTAAATTTAGTCTAAATTGCTATTGCTATGGCTTCTGTCCCCCCTTGAACAGAGGAGTCTAGGTAGCCTGCTACAGTCAACATTAAGCCTAAGCTAAATACACCATGTATGGAACTGAAACAATACCAAACAAAGTTCATTTATGGTCAAGATTTCACAATACAGTAGTGCCTAGTGACCAAGCTATAGTTACTGAAACAGGAGGATTATAACCATTTCATAAGACGTTACCTCGATGTGTTTCTTCAAGTTGGACGGGGAGTTTTTGTAAGATAGAATTTCCACATCTTCGGGCAGGAATAACATAAACTGCATGCGGTACGACGAATCTTTAACACCCACGAAAGAGTGTATTGTGTTTAAATAAGGCCATGGGCTCTCATCACCAGCTGGTGGTTCCCCTGGAACCGTGTCTGACGTAGTTGCAGTCGTTGTGGTCTCCGTCTCCTCCTCCATGTGGCTGCTGCTGATTGCGAGACTTGCTTTGTGTTTAATAGGAGAAGCGAAACAGGTGTATCCTATTGGAGGTGATGAACAAGACCAGGCAAGCAGGCTACCGACTTTGTTCGGTAGCCTACTTGCTACTTGCTAATCAGTAGGTGGGATCAAAACACTTGCGTTTCTCTCTCTCACTTTTTTGTAACGAGTAACTAAACCACACATTGAAAATGTATCGGAGTAAAAGTACGCAATTAAGTTCGGAAATATAGTGAAGTAAAAGTGAAAGTCATCAAAAATTTTCATACTCGAGGAAAGTATGAAGTACTCCAAAATATACTTAAGTAAAGTAGTGAAGTATTTTTACTTCATTACTATACAACACTGGACTGGAGGACTGGAGGACTGGAGGACTGGTGGACTGGTGGACTGGAGGACTGGAGGACTGGTGGACTGGAGGACTGGAGGACTGGTGGACTGGAGGACTGGTGGACTGGTGGACTGGAGGACTGGTGGACTGGAGGACTGGAGGACTGGTGGACTGGTGGACTGGAGGACTGGTGGACTGGAGGACTGGTGGACTGGTGGACTGGAGGACTGGTTGCTGCGGAGATTCATCCAACTGGTCGCCGTCGAGGAATGGATGACCGGGTGTTGGAGCAGGAGTGGCCGGGTTGCCGCCGAGATTCTCCCGTGACCGTGGAGGATCGGTCGGCTGGCGACGGGAGGGACTGAGCGCCGGAGAGGACCGCTCCCCCCTGGGCTGGCTAAGAGTCCATTCTTCCTTTTACAGACTTATCCATTGAGTCTGCCGCTCATTACTGCCCTACATTTTTTTTTAGTGGCTCATCTTTTTTAATAAATTATTAACTTTTATTTGCTCGTTTTTAAAACCCTGCCCACAGTCCCTGCAGTTTTTATTTATCAAATCTACCACTCAGGTCCCACACAAACTGGAACAATTTGGAGAAACTTTCAGGACTGGATCTCAACAAAACTTTCCCTACATCATCCCTTAAAAAGAGAGGATCTAATATTTGGACCCACCCATAGAGCCAGAAGAACCTCATTCTTAACAACCTGCTGATCTTCGCCAAATTCTTCATCCACTCCTGTAAAAGGGAAAATAGAAATCCAGACTTTTCAGCCCTTAAAAACCTTTTAATGGACAAAAATCACTTCAGAACCATAAAACTGATGAAAAACAAGCAGGAAATACAGTTTGTTGATCATTACAGCCTAGAATGATCTGAATTGATTTGGAAACTCTGTCTTTTTCTGTTTTTATCGTTCTGCTATCCCTCTGTTTGATGTCTGACAAATTTATTTATATTTTTATTTGACTTTTTTTATTGTTGTCTTATAATTATATGTGCCTTAAGCCTGTCAGACTTGATCTCTTCATGTATGTACATGCCACTTCATCTTGTACAATTGTTCAGTGTTTAATAAAAAAAATGAAACTGAGCAGCAGAGAGTTCACTGTAAAACATCAGTTCACTGTAAGATTGATATTAGTGTCACATTTTACTTTTTTACTTTCCTTTTGCATTTGTTTCATAGCTAACGTTTTTACTCAGCTAAAATGCAACAGCGCCCCCTGCGGTCGCAGTTCACAGGCTGTGGTGGTCAGAACTGGTTCACCATCAGCAGGACTGGAACCGCTTCACAGAACCTTCCTCGTCTCGTTCTGCTCCAAACTTACTCAGAACAAAAACCGGAACCGGGTCGCACTTGGATCACTGAGGGATTTGAGTGAGTCTGTTGCCATAGAAACCCGCAGCTCAGTCAACCGGTTACGGAAACCGGGTCGGTCAGAACCGCCCTCCATCACAACTCCTCATCCTGACCCACCCGACCTTCCTACAGAACCAGGGGCTTTAGATCCGTTTGCAATTTCGGTTTCTGATGTTGGCAGCCACCCAGAGCGCCAGCAAGCGGGGGGCGCCGCCCGTTTGGGTTCTGCTGCAGCTCCTCACCATTTCAGGAAAGCTTCTCTCTGCTGTTGATACTGGTTTCTAACTGGTTCCAGACCGGTTACTGACTGGTTCCAGACCGGTTTCTGACTGGTTCCAGACCAGTTACTGACTGGTTCCAGACCAGTTACTGACTGGTTCCAGACCGGTTTCTGACTGGTTCCAGACCAGTTACTGACTGCTTCCAGACCAGTTACTGACTGGTTCCAGACCGGTTACTGACTGGTTCCAGACCGGTTACTGACTGGTTCCAGACCGGTTTCTGACTGGTTCCAGACCAGTTACTGACTGGTTCCAGACCAGTTACTGACTGGGTCCAGACCGGTTCCAGACTGGTTTCAGACCGGTTACTGACTGGTTTCAGACCGGTTACTGACTGGTTCCAGACCGGTTACTGACTGGTTCCAGACCAGTTACTGACTGGTTCCAGACCGGTTTCTGACTTGTTCCAGACCAGTTACTGACTGGTTCCAGACCAGTTACTGACTGGTTCCAGACCGGTTCCAGACTGGTTTCAGACCGGTTACTGACTGGTTCCAGACCGGTTACTGACTGGTTCCAGACCGGTTTCTGACTTGTTCCAGACCAGTTACTGACTGGTTCCAGACCGGTTTCTGACTGGTTCCAGACCAGTTACTGACTGGTTCCAGACCGGTTTCTGACTGGTTCCAGACTGGTTTCTGACTGGTTCCAGACCAGTTACTGACTGGTTTCTGACTGGTACCAGACCGTCACCACAGTTTCCGTCTCTGTAACAGCGGCAGCTTCTGTTGAAAGCCCCCCTCCTCTGTGTCTGTTTGTCTCGGGTTATTTTGGGCCGGGTCGGTACCAGTCTTTGTGAAGGGGAATAACGAGGCGGCTGCCAGCCGGAACGCGGCCCGTCAGGATTTGTGACGGCCGCCGGGCTGCGTCCAGCTGACAGGCGGGAGACGGGAGGAAGGCTTTCAGCTCGGAGGGGGAGACAAATGGCCGCTGTGACAGCGAGATGTAATTTCCCCGAACAGTCAAAGTGTCCTCCCACAGCGCTGCTGCTGCTGATGGACGTTTAATGCTGCTGCGCTCCAACTGTCTCACCGGCAAAACTTCTCTCTGCTGCATCACTACATTACCCAGCAGCCTCGGGGCACAGGCACTTCACCAGCTGTCAGGGTGTATTCAGATCCAGACCCGGTACTGGTGGGCCTGATCTGAGAACAGCTGGGGACCGGATGGAGGGCTGCTTCTGTAAAAGCTCCAGACTCTGGAGCCCAAAGATCCCCTGGTGGTCCATCAGAACCAGAACTGCTGCTGGTTCTGGGAGGAATCAGATTGCAGCAGTTTAATGAACCAGTCTGGAAACCGGGGAAATATTAGTACTTTCACGCTTTCATTTTTATTCATCAATTACAAAAATTTCAGTGCAATCAGTTGCGTTTTTTTAAACATGAAATTCCTGAACCGGAACCTTTGTATTTTGTTTCCGGTATGCCGTAAATCTGACGTGCAAACTCCATCTGCTAGGAAACAGCTTTAATTTCTGCTTCTAAATGATCTGATTGGACGCTGGAAAAGATTATTGTTGAGTTCAAGTTGCGCTAAAAGCAGTTAGCTTATCAGCGCAGCTATGCTAGCCTAAAATAGCATCTTAATGTTAACATGTAGCAGCTAATGCTAGTGTCAGGGTCCACAATACACACGTCTAAAGAAGCAGCATGAATGTTCAGGAAAACTCTGGAAAGATAAACTTTGCTTCATTCTGATGGTTAAAGAACTTGACGATTAATCTGATTATAATCTATAAATATCTGATTATCTATAAATATCTGATTATAATCTATAAATATCTGATTATCTATAAATATCTGATTATAATCTATAAATATCTTTGCTGTTCAGCTTAGATGTAAATTGGCAGCAAAAGGGTTTTGAATTGAAAATGTTGCTGATTTTGTTCATTTTCAATTAAAATGTAATTATTTAATAACAGATCCTGAATGAATTCCATTAAACATTTCAACCTTAACCCTCCACCTGAAAATATTTGATCTGCTGGTTCTGGTCGGAGTTGTACTGGGTCAGGCTCAGCGGTACGTAAACCTGGGCTGAATGAATATCGGGCCGGTCCAGCTCAACAGTTCAGGAACATCCAGACAGCCCATCCGTTTCCGATCACACACCGAAACCCAATTCCGGGTCAGAACCGGGAGCTGCGGCGTGTGGTTCTCTCCTACAGGGTCCAGACAGGGAGACGAGACGTCATCTGGGACACCAGAACCTGGTGGGCCGGATATCTCCATCAGAACCGGGTCCAAACCTCAGCTGGAGACAGGCCTCTGGTCCAAGGACCAGTCCAGGTGATCCAGAGGAGGCTTCCAGAACCGGTCTGGTATTGGTTCTGATGGTTCTGCTGCAGCTTCATGATAATTTTTTGTTAAATAAGCAGCTCCTTTCCTTCTTCTGCTGCCGGATCTGAGCGGAACCGAGACTTTGTGCAGCTTGGGTGCAGAACCTGAGAACCGGACCACTGACGTCCTCCGGTCAGAAGCAGAGATGTAACGGAGCGGCTGAAGACGACCGCAGGGAGAACTTTGGGAATGTTCTTGTTTCAGACCAGCTGCAGGTCTTTACCACCAATCAGACCTTTATTATAAACTTGACACTGATGGAAAACCGGACCGCCCAGGTCCAAACAGGCTCAATCAAAGGGTTAGGCTGAATCGAGTCAAAAAAAGTGCGATGCGACTTGGATTTAACATGTAACGCAACGATTTCTAGAAACGTAGCATCTGTACTTTCTACTGCCCACTGGGACACGCCCACTGGGACACGCCCACTCCGACACACCCACTGGGACACGCTCACTGGGACACGCCCACTCCGACACGCTCACTGGGACATGCCCACCAACCAGGTGTCAAAGCTGCTCACCTGTCTCAGCATCACCTGCTCATTTCACTGATGAAAACACAAAGATCCACGAGCTGCAGCTGCATGATGGAGAGTGTGTGTTACAGTGTGTGTGTTACAGAGTGTGTGTTACAGAGTGTGTGTTACAGTGTGTGTGTTACAGAGTGTGTGTTACAGAGTGTGTGAAGCAGCATTTATTTCCTGCTCTAACCCATGAGCGCTCTTCCTTCTCTTCCTCCTCTTCCTCCTCTTCCTTCCTGGAGTCTGAGAGGAAGATGAGTTGGAGCCTCAGAACCTGGACCTCAGGTCAGGACTTCTGGTTCTGGTTCATGCGAGTCAGAGGTCCTCACATGACCTCTGACCCTGCGGGTCCAAATTTTTGGCTCGGAGCTAAAGTTCTGGTTCTGTTGACAAACTAGACTGGATCTGGGAGGAGCATCAGAACCTCCTGACCCGGACCAAAGAGCTGCTGGGTTCTCAGAACTTTTAATGGTTCTGACAGAAACGGACCCAACAGCGGGACTGTTGGGTCCGTAAGACCCAGTAAGAAAAATGGATCTGCATGTTCATAGTTACATGCAGGTCCAACATGTCCCGGTCCAAATGTTAAAGTCACCAGAAGCAAAGCAACGTTGACAAAGACCCCAAAACCAGGACGCTGTCACTTTAAGACTTCTCTAAAGTCCAGCCCAGCATGGAGGAGACCCTGGAGACTGGAAACCAGTAAGATGAAACCATTAAGATACCAACTGGAAACCAGTAAGATACTAAATGGAAACCAGTAAGATGAAACCAACTGGAAACCAGTAAGAAACCAACTTTAAACCAGTAGACGATCCGCTGCTAACCCACTGGGCCCGTTCTGGTGGACAGAAGAACCTCTGGGTTCGGCTCAGTTCCGCCTCTTGGCAGAACTTCTCCTGAACCTCCGGAAACATTAGCTGCACATCCGTCCTGAAAATTAGCCCCGCCCACTTTAGGACCACAAAAAAATAGGCGGCGTCACTCACCCCAGCGTTGTCATGGTAACGATGGTGTACCAGAAGGCTGCCGGGATGCTGGTGAACTTGCTGCCGGAACCCTTCTCAGCGTAGAACATGACGGTGGCGAAGATGATGATGGCCATGGTGAGCGAGAAGAGCAGGAAGCCCAATTCCGACGCGCAGCTCTTCAGCGTGTAGCCCAGGATGCGAAGTCCCGCAGAGTGCCGCGAGAACTTGAAGATCCGAAAAACGCGGAAGACCCGCAGGGTGACGAAGGCGCCGCTCACGTCCTCGTTGTCCGTCATGACCAGACCGATGTAGTAGGGCATAATGGCCACCACGTCGATGACGCTCATCACGCTCTTGACGAACCTGTAGCGGCTGGGCGCCGCCAGGAGGCGCAGCAGGTATTCCACCGTGAAGATCATGACGCACGCCGTGTCCAGGCAGAAGAAGGCCAGCGCGTAGAGCTCGCCGCAGGACAGCACCTTGACGCGGTTCGGCGCGGCGCCGCACGGAACCGTCTCCGCCACGTTGGCCATGACCGACACGGCGATGAAGAAGCCGGTGACGTAGTAGAAGACAAGCGCCATGGTGGAGGTGTGCGGGTTCTCGAAGGCGCGCCACATGGTCTCCCGGAGGCTGGCATCCGCGGGCATCAGGTCGCTGCTCTGCTCGCTCTCCTCGTCGTCCTGGATGCGCTCCTGGTTCTCCCGCCGCCGGTCCTTGTAGTCCTCGTAGCAGCAGTCTCCGATGATCTCCGGGACGATGCCGAAGAAGGTCAGCTCCTCGTCATAGGCGGAGATGCACTCCTGGCGCGGGAAGTGCAGCTTTCCGGTGCGGTAGAAGTTCAGGATGTGGCGGAAGATGTCCGGGTCGCGGTCGAAGAAGAACTCGTTGCTCTCCTCGTGGAAGAAGAAGTCCCGCTCCGAGCTGCCCAGCAGGGTGTCCGGATAGCGCTCCAGCGTGTCCCGCCACGTCTGGAACTTTGTGCCACTGACGTTCAGCACGATCAGCCCGTCCCGGCCGCGCTGCTTCTCCCGCGGAGGCGCCGGCATGGGCGCGCTGGCCACCGGCATCCAACCGACGGCCGCGGCGCGGGCGAACGGCATCCAGGCTGCGACTCCCGCAGCCATGCTGGCCCGGAGCTCCGGAGGCTCTGGAGGGTTAGACAGAGGTTCAGACAGCCGTAGGGCAACAAGCGGACATCCGGGAACCAGCGAGCGGAGTTCGGAGCTCCGGGTCAGCCGGAGCGCGGAGCTTTACGCACAAAGTCGGTGCGTACAGCGCGTAAAGTTGAAAGCGGCGCTCCAGAGATCAGCCGCTCATTTTCTGGCTGTTCAGAGGCGAAAAGCTTCAGAGGGAAGCAGCAGGTCCAACCCGTACTGGACCGGACCGGACCGGAAGGTCTTCCTGCAACAAGTCTTCTAGTTGTTAGGAGAAGTTGCAGCCTCCCGGTCCGGCTACGCAGCGGGGAGAGGAGAAAGTCCGAACAGAACCGAACCTATGCAGATAAACTGGAGGTTCGGCTGGAGGAGAAGAAACCGCAGCGGCTCGATCTGCGGTCACACAGGTGCTGTTGGAGAGGAGAGGCGGAAACTCAGCCCCCCTCCCCCCCCCTCCTCCCAACTCGGTGGGCGGAGCCAGAGAGTCCCCGCTAATCGGGGGAGGGGGAGCCCGCCACGCAGCCCGCGTAACGGGCTGGGAGAAACCTGTGACGTGCTGAGGTGATTAGTTTAATGATTGGTCTCTGGAGCTGTGACTCTGGTATGCTCCGTGCGCGCTTCTCAGTTTCTACTGAAATGTTTCAGAGACGGCAGCGGTTCTCAACATGAGGTCCGCAGACAGAAGGACGAACCGGCTGCTGCGTTTCCCTCTAGTGACGGAAACCAGTCTGATGGCCCAGTTCCTGCAGTCCCACCAGTAGAAGATGTGAAGCTTTTCCCTTAAGAAACAGCTGGGATGTCCATCATCACCTCATGGATGCTACCTGATCCCTCCTGCAGCTGCTCCAGCTCTGGTCCGGGTCCCGGTTCTGGTCCTGGTTCTGACCCTCTGACAGCTTCACTGCAGCGTCCAGCTGATGGACGGCTCCTCCTGACAGTTCCTAGATGCTGTTGCCATGGTAACCAGCCCTGCAAGGCAACAGTGCTGCCCACTGCACCACAGTGCAGCCTGAGTATCAGAATGTCCTACCTTTTTAAAATATTTTAAATACAGAGATGTTTGTAAGAATGAAACAGTATCAGACAGGGTAAGCAGGTTTTATTGGAATTAAATTAAACAGACTAATACAAATCAACGCAACTCTTTTATGCGCATTAATCCGTTTCATAGCGTCTGTTATCAGCAGCAGCCACAATGTGTCACTGAACTGCACAGGTCACTGGAATGATGGGATATGATTAATATACACTAATATTACACGGCTATTATAGCTTCAATCTCACATAGCATCGCTACCAACATGCTCTGTTTAGCAAGGTTTAGTAATAAAGAGTGTAATAATCTAAAGTATTTTAACGCATCGTTTCAGTATCGTTTCAGTATCGTTTCAGTATCGATTCAGTATCGTTTCAATATCGTTTCTGTATCGATTCAGTATCGTTTCAATATCGATGCAGTATCGTTTCAGTTTAGTTTCAATATCGATTCAGTATCGTTTCAATATCGTTTCAACATCGTTTCAATGCCTTTTCAGTATTGTTTCAACATTGTTTCAGTATCGTTTCATCATCGTTTCAGTATCGATTCAATATCGTTTCAACGTTGTTTCAGTATCGGTTCAATATCGATTCAGTATCGTTTGAATATCAATTCAGTATCGTTTCAGTATTGTTTCAGTGTCAATTCAGTATCGTTTGAATATCGATTCGGTATCGTTTCAGTATCGGTTCAGTATCGATTCAATATCGTTTCGGTATCGTTTCAATGTCGTTTCAATATCGTTTCAGTATCGTTTCAATGTCATTTCAGTATCGTTTCAATGTCGTTTCAGTATCGTTTCAATGTCGTTTCGGTATCGTTTCAATGTCGTTTCGGTATCGTTTCAATGTCGTTTCGGTATCGTTTCAATGTCGTTTCAATATCGTTTCAGTATCGTTTCAATGTCGATTCAATATCGTTTCAATATCTGGCTTCAACATTAATTCAATGTTTCTAATATTTCAACGTTTATTTTCTGTCTCCCAGCAGAGGCATGGTTAAGGTTTCCACACCTCCAGTCACACAAATTATAATTTGTGTGAGTCTGTTTGGTTCCTGAACCGCCTGATGGACAAAACTGCTCCGATATTTAGCAGAACCCAATGGGCTGGTACCGCCTCTGAGCAGAACCGGGTCGACCCTCCTCTCAGTACAGCTGTAGCTTGGTTCTATTTCTAGACTCTCTGATCTGTTTTTAGCTGCAGCGACTTCAGGATATTTTAGGAGTTTGGACCAAAATAGATCAGAACCAGAACCTTCATCAGAACCAGAACCGTCAGGCGGTTTTGGCCTTTGGTCCAAGTTTTAGTGATAGAAGGCCAGATGAACTGACCCTTGACCTTTGACCACTGACCCTCTGTGAATGACAGCTGAGGCGTCACAGCTAAAGCAGGTGAACCACCTCTGACCTCTGACCTCTGTCAGCACAGAGGTTACAGAAGTACCAGAAGTAATGCGGTCAGACCCAGAGCGGCTCTGGTTCTGTGGACTTCTCTCTGACCCAGACCGGCGGGGAACCAGACTGAGCAACTTCATTAACATCTCAGTGTGACATCACACACTCCCATGATCCTCTGCTGTCGCTGACAGATGGAGGTGATCATTATCATCCCGGGAGATGCTGCCTCCATCACACACACACACTAACACACCCCAACACACAGTAACACACACACACTAAAACACACACGCCTACACACCCCAACACATGCGCATACACACCCCCACATAGACACCATAACACACACACATACTAAAACACACACAGACGCCCTGTCCTGGTCCCTGATTGGCCACAGGTGTTTGTCCAGCTGCGGGGGGTTCGGTGGGCTGTTGGGGTCCGGACACCCCGGTTGCAGGGACTCCGTCCGTTGGACCGCTGTCCTCTCGGTTCAGGAACAGAACCCTGCCATGGTCCAGACAGATGGAACCAGAACTTTCTGATGAACCGGGTCAGCAGCAGCTGATGCAGTTCAGGTAAACCAAACCAGAACCAGGCCGCCATCCATCAGGACCGTCTGCAGGCCTGGTTCTGCTGCAGAGCTGTCAGACGGAACCGAGCCGGATTAATGGGCCAGGTTTCCTGCAGTGATTCATGTTCTGTTCTGGTTCTGCCCGGCCAGGCCTGACTGGGCCTCTGGGATCGCCGTGTTCTGATGGATTCCTGCTGCTTCCTCATTTGTCTCCTGATTGGACCGGGTCAGAACCGGTAGAACCGGGACCCGCTGGTCCGGTACCAGAACTGCATGTTGCCATGGAAACGCCTCAGCAGGCGACCCAGCAGAACTTCCTGTCTGATCCAACCAGCAGCCCCGCACACGGGTCAGAACCAGAACCTCTGAAAGGTTCTGATGAAGTTCTGTGTGATGATGATGACTCATTAGTGGCTTGTTGTCATGGCAACGGTGAGGGTTTGCGAATACTGTAATAAGTTACTGTCAACAGGGATCAGCTGATCAGAACCAGAAACTGATCAGAACCAGAAATTGATCAGAACCAGAACTCTAACTGTAGAAACCCAGAAAAAGCTTTGAATGATCTTGTTTCTGAATGTGACTTGGTTCTGGTTCCGGTTTCGGGTCAGAGATGAAGATCTGGAGTGTCGGTTCCTGCTGTGCAGTCTCTTTCTGTTGAACATTCATGAAACTCATGGCTAGATACAAGTTCAAATCCAAAACAACAATCAAAAATAACACACAAAACATGATAAATCCAGTTTTTTTTTCTGTCTTTCTGCGACCCGGTTCGCTTCATCACATCTAAAAGAACCATCAAAGCAGAACCCCTGGTGAGGCCTGGCAGCTAAAACATTTTGGGGTCAAGGGTCAGGGGTCATGGTGCTGAAGGGTCCAAGTATGGCAAGCTGTTGAGCCATTTAATTCCCAGTCTGTGCAGTGTGGCTGGACGGCCCGCCTGGATACTAAATATTAAACAGCTTGCCCCAGAGGGCCACCAGTCAGCCTCAAGGTTCTGCTCACTGGTTCTGTTCAGGTCCGGTTCTAAATCCGATTCATAAACAGCTTTATACAGGAAGCTCTTCTGGTTTTGGTTCTGGTAGTGACCCAGATCTCAGGACCAGAGCAGGGCTGGACCGTCCATGGAGCGGTCCAGATCTTCATCATCACTGCTTCATCTTCATCACTCAGATTCATTCTGGCAGCACAACCCGAACTGGACCCGGAGGACGACCCGCTCAAGCCCAGAACCTCTGGCTTCGTCCCACCCCTGAAAACAAGAACCGACTCGGCCCAGATGCTGGTTCCACATCAGAGCAGCCATCCGTCTGGGAGGAAGAGGAGGAAGAGGAGCAGTTCTGCATAAAGGAGGAGAAATATTTTAACTCTGCTTCAGCTGCTTCCGCTCACAGTACGGGGGGCGGGGCCAGATTGACGGAGGGGGCGGGGCTACAGTCAAAAATATAAAAAATATAATATATGGATATTAATGTAATAGAAAAACTTTAATATGCCAAAATAAAAATTGATATAGTAATCTTTACATAGTAAAACTGGCTCCAAATGTAATAAAAACAATTTATGATCCTATTATTTTATGTAATAGGATGTAAATGTAAAAACTGTAATGTAAAAACAACTGCTTCCTGTCTTTCTGCGGCTTTCTGACAAAATGCTGCCATCCTGTGGCCACGAAGCCACATCACATCCAGTTTTTCTGATTTAATATCTTTCTCATAGTTTTCCCTCCACATTGTTTAGCATTTTAATTATTCAGTGAAGAGCTGTCTCTGCTGCCTTTTAGTCCAAGATAAACAGAACAGCACCGAGAAGCTTCAGGAGTGAATGATCACCTTACGCAAACATTATAACTTCATGACTCATTAAATATATTTAATATGAATTAAAACAGATGAAGATTTTTCTTATGTTTTTTTTTCAAGAGAGGCTGAAACTTCAAATATTAAATCAAGCAAATAATTTTCTATGAAATATTTTACTAACACAGCGTTACTGACAAAGGGGCGCTGTTTGTTTTTGTAAGTAATGCAGCAGTTCACCTGCAGGTGGCAGCGCGTTGAGTTGTAGCGCTATAAAACCATAGAAGAAGACATTAAGCGCGGGTTACTTGAGTGTTGGTTGACTAGTAGTGAGCTTCTACCTGATCGGTGAGTTTCATTTTAGTAAAATAACCTGAAATATTCCGTTTATCATGAGTTAATTTAAGCATATTGGTGCCGTTAATGACATTGCAATGAGTTGACGTCATCACATTGGTAAAATGACCTGTTTCCAGTTAAAGTTGCTGTGTAGAGCGTCTAATGCCGAGCCAGATTCCGTTTATATTCTGTCAGTTTTTGGGGTTTCAGTTTCACTTTGGGCGAACCGAACCGGACCGAGGACCAGAAACGCCGTGGTTTTTGTCGGTGGAGTTGTCGGATGTGTTCGGCCTGGGATTGATTCAGCTAGGTTTTTAATTTTCAACATTTTATTAAAGTTTAAATATCAAAACCAGAGGATCTGCTTTGCTGTGAATAATAAACGGAACCAACTCAGACTTTATAAATGAATGGATGTCCGTCTTTAAACTGATCTCTGAGGAATTAATCAGAACCTCGAGTTTCTGATGAACCATTACTCGTTACTGCTAACCGGTTCTACGAAGGTGAAGTTGGTTTCCGATTCGGGAAATGGCTAAAGGGCGATTCCACCTAATTTTTCACTACCTTCCGCATCTATAATCTGCTCTAGTTAAAAAAACTACAATACCTAGACACTTCAAACCTGAACTGGATTATTCTCAAATAGTAGTAGAATATCTAGAACCATGTTTGTGATTTGTGAAACTTCAATAAAGGACCATTTTTGTCCTTTTCTTGGATCTCTGTCACACTAGAACTGCTCTAAATCCAAAACTACAACACCTAGAGCAGGGGTCTCAAACTCCAGGCCTCGAGGGCCGCAGTCCTGCAGTTTTTAGATGTGTCACAGGTACAAAACACTGGAATGAAATGGCTTAATGACCTCCTCTTTGTGTAGATCAGTTTTCCAGAGCCTTAATGACCTAATTATTCTGTTCAGGTGTGGTGCAGCAGAGGCTCATCTAGAAGTTGCAGGACTGCGGCCCTCGAGGACTGGAGTTTGAGACCCCTGACCTAGAGTCTAGGTGTTGTAGTTTTGGATTTAGACCTGGACTGGATTATTCTGCTCTAATAGCAGAATATTTAAAACCATGTTTGGGATTTGTGAAATCTTTATTTGATTTCTGAAACTTCACTTCACTTAACAGAGTGCTGCAGAAGATCTTTCCTTCCAGCAGCCATCACCATCTACAATAACTCTTTGAGGAATTAATGAGTTACACCAACATTTAGTTTCCCTTTGGGATTAATAAAGTGGTTTTAAATTAGAATTGAATTTGAAAAAAAAAACTCCATGGAACAAGTGTGAATAGTAATCTGAACTTTATTGAAGTTTCACAAATCAAATAAAGGTTTAATAAATCCCAAACATGGTTTTAAATATTCTACTATTAGAGCAGAATAATCCAGTCCAGGTTTGAAGTATCTAGGTATTGTAGTTTTTTAACTAGAGTTGATTAAAGATGCGGAAGGTTGTGAATAATTAGGTGGAATCGCCCTTTAGCCATTTCCTGAGTCGGAACCAACTTCAGCTTCGTCTGGGTTCTGGAGTGGTTCCGACCTCCATTAGCCCTCCTGATCAGATTCTGGTTCTGGACATCGAGCGCCAGGAACATCGCAGCCTCTTTGGAACCAGGCCCAGCTGTTTACCCGTTCAAAAGCGCTCCATAGAGGTTTACTGTTTGGTTCTGGTTCCGGATGTGAATCGATGTTAGTTCTGCTCAGTTCTGGAGAGGTCCGGCTCTGATCAGAACTTTTGGTTCAACCGGTTCATTGGCTTGAGTGTCGACCCAAATGGTCTCAGGTTCTTGGTTCTGGCCCAGAATGGCGTCTCTCCTGTCCGTCCCTCCAGGTGTCATGGAGTCCGCAGAGAGCAGGTACGCCCACCTGCTGCAGCCAATCAGAGAGCTCACCAGGAACTGGGAGATCGATGTGGCGTCAGAGCTCAACGACTACCTGGAGGAGGTGAGCTTCCTGTCAGGTAGAAACCTCATGTGCTCTCTATGACCTTTGACCTCTGTCCACCTCTGTACCTGGCTGCAGCTGGACGAGATGTGCATCACCTTTGACGGAGGGAGAACCAGGCTGAACTTTGCTGAGGCTGCGCTGCTCATCCAGGGCTCTACCTGCATCTACAGCAAGAAGGTGGGAGGAGCGGGGTCAGTGTGATGTCATCATGTGGGCGGGGTCATGTGGAGTCACGGCTTCCTGTCTCTGCTGTTGCAGGTGGAGCTGCTCCACAGCCTGGTGTTCCAGACTCTGGAGTTCATCAGCGACAACAAGAAGTGAGCAGTGCCGCCTGAGGGTCCAGAGGGTCGGGTTCTGGTTCTGGAGGCACCATGGTGCTGGTTCTGGTTCTAGTTCTGGTTCTGGTGTGTCTCCAGGCGCAGCCGGGCGGCGGCGGCACAGCAGGGGGCAGCAGGACCAGACCAGACGGAGCAGGAAGCTGAGGATCTGGCCGTGGTGAGAACAGGAAGCTGACTGTGACAGAGTGCTGAGCATTCTGGGTAATGTAGGCAGTGCTTCTCTCTGCTGCAGTTCACTCCTCTGGAGCTGGACGAGTCTGTCACGCCCCCAAGGACGGAGCCTCACACGGTGAGTGTCTGTCCTCGATGTGTCTCCTGTCCTCGATGTGTCTCCTGTCCTCGATGTGTCTCCTGTCCTCAGAATGTCTCCTGTCCTCAGCGTGTCTTCTGTCCCCTACAGGACATCAGTGTGGTTCCTCTGCCTCCAGAGGCCCTGATCCCTCCTGAGACTCAGGAGAAGAACAAGCTGCCTCTCATCAGGTCCGTCCCCGTCTCATGTCCCTCTGTCCTCTGCTGTGTCTCATGTCCCCCTGTCTCTGCCTCCCAGTGTTGGGGGGAAGGTGCTGTGTAGCCAGAAGGACTTCCGGGTCAACCTGTTCCTGCCGGGACCTGATGACCTCATCGTCCTGATGCTCCAATCAGCTGCAGCCTCCAGGTTCCTGCTGGACCAATCGGCTGCAGGTTGGCTTCTGCGCCGCGCCGGCTCCCCCTGCTGGTCAGAGGGCCACTTGCTGATAACCTGCTCTTCCTGCAGCAGAATCTGCTGCGACCTTTGACCCCAGTGAAGCTGCAGGAGGCGCTGCAGAGGACTTCCTTTCTGTCCAGGAGGAACTGAACCTGGAACCGGACCTGGAGGAGCACATTGAGCGGCAACAGGTCTCGGTACGGACGGCCTCCTGAAGATGGTTCTGGTTCTGATTGGGTTCTGGTTCTCATGGGTTCTGGTTCTGGTTCCAGGGTGAAGGCCGGCTGATCCGGCGTGCTGCGGCGCGGCAGGAGGAAGAGGAGGAGCCTCCAGCTGCTGTAAGAGCCATTTCACCTTCATCACGCCGCTCCTCTTCCTCAGGCTGACTCTCAGGATTTCCAGGTGAGCAACTGGACCCTCCATGACCCGTACGCCGTCCTGGGAGGAGACCAGCCCTTCACACCAGGTGAGACCCGGACCGACCCGGTTCTGATGCTTCATCGCCTCAGGCTGACTTCTGATACTCCTCCTCCTCTTCCTCAGGGAGGTGCTACCGGGTTCCTGACGGTCTGGATGACGGGGGGAAGAGGAAGAGGAAGCGGTCGGTTCTGCAGGACTTCGGGTCCTGGTTCCGAGGAGCCTGTGAGTTTCTGCGGCCGGTCCGGTCCTCCTATAAGGTTCTGCTGTCTGACCCGTGTTTCTGTTGCAGTCCAGCCCCCAGAACCCAAGCTGAAGGTCGGACCCAGCTTTCCAGGTACGCCGGGACCTCCTGACGGGTCTGGGTCAGAACCAGAACCACCATGCTTGGCTGACGCTCTGTGATTTTTTTTTCAGACCTCAACTACCTCTACCTGAGGACGCTGAGGGACAAAGTCCGGAGACAGAGGACGCTCTGCAGGACGCTGGTGAGTCCAGCAGATGGGCGGCCGGCTACTTCCTGTCTATCCAACTGCTTCCTGTCCAGCAGGTCAAGGGGAAAGGAGGACTGTCTGCTGCTGGTTTCTCCAGGCTCTGTTTGGACCGGTTCTGAGGCCTCACGTCTAAAGCGGCGTACGCAGGAATAATGTATCGGCGCCATATTTTACACACAAGTCGGCATGTATAAAAAAGAACGTGGCGTGAAAATGGGGGTTAATATACGCTAACCTTTGACCTGCAGTGAAAATGAGCAGCAGCCACACAAACTTTATCTGTGGACAATAATAAACTACAAAGAGTCAAAACTCAGTAAATCCACTGAAATCTGATCCAGTTATTTAGACCAGGAAGCATCAAACCCCATGATTTTATGATTTTAATATTTTAGTGTTTAAACCATGAAACTGAACCACATTTATCCTCAGACAATAAGCTAACACACACACACACAGAATAAAGAAAATAGAAATAAAGGATGTGAAAACCTCAATGTAAATAATCATGTTGCTCAGTTTGTGTCTCATAAAGATGAAACTCATCGTCTGAATGCATCTATTTATTCTCACTAGAGAGAAACCAGGGCTGATCAAACAGTTTGATTATTGAAGGTGATCAGGTGTGGAGACAATCCCAGGTATATCAGTAGCTGCATCAAGGTGAGCCGCTACCTGAGGAGCTTTGGCTCTGATGGAGAACATGGAGCTATTGATCAGAGATCAGATTGATCTGCTGGTTTCTGAGCGTTTAGATTCATCCAGACTGATCATCCTGGAGCTCTGAGCAGAACTTAAAGCAGGTACCGGTACCGGTCCAGCTGCAGCCGTCCTCCAGTGGAGCCAGAAATCATCTGGACTCTGTAAATGTAACTTCTGCTCCTGATTCCTGGATTCAGAAGACACATTGAAATCCCGGCTGAACGCTCTTTATACTAATTTCCATGAATATGTATTTCTGGAGGCGACAGGCGGAGCAGCAGCTGCTCTGCTTCTTGTAAATCAGGATGACTAGAGGAAAGGTGAGCAGGTCCGATCGGAGCTCGGCTTCATACATCTGGAGCTTTTTGTGCGCCGCACTTTTCTAAATTTGTCCTGCGCCAAGTTTTAGTGGGAAAACTGCAAACCTTTAGTGCATGAGGCCCCTGGTCACTCTCCACTGGTTTCCAGTTTCTAACTGGTGTTAATGACCCAGCAGAGCTTTTATTGTGAAGGAATAAATGCATCAATAAGCCAGTTAATTAACAGGAAGTTTTTGACTGTACTTCCTGTTGCTGAGTAACTGTCTGGGGTCAAAGGGCGTCGTCGTGACAGAGGAGGAGCTCCGGAGGACCTTCCTGCAGCTGGAGGAGGCGGAGCCACATCAGCTGGGGGCGGGGCCAGTGGATGACATCCCACCTGCTGAGCTCCTGGGTCAGTGTCTCCGGTTCTGATCCGGTTCTCTGCTGCATTCAATGAGGTCGTCTGAGCCGTTAGCAGCAGCTGACCAGTGACCTCTGACCCCCGACCCCCTCTGCTTCGTCCTCCAACAGGCGGAGACTCGGACGCCGAGCCGGACGGCCTTCCTGCCGAGTTAAGAGGACCGGACTCCGCCTCCCCAGGTACGTGACCTCCAGGCAACTTCCAGGTGAGCTTTGGGGGACAGGAGGTCATCAGGGTCGTGTTCTTGTCCTCCAGCAGAAGCTCAGCTGGACGACCTGACGTACGAAGAGCTGGTGAAGCTGCGTGTGGTAAGTGACTCGTAAGACCCGGACCGCCCGACCGACCCGGACCGCCTGACGCTCTCTG
This sequence comes from Xiphophorus hellerii, assembly GCF_003331165.1. Taxonomy (NCBI): domain Eukaryota; kingdom Metazoa; phylum Chordata; class Actinopteri; order Cyprinodontiformes; family Poeciliidae; genus Xiphophorus; species Xiphophorus hellerii. Next base: position 259,524 of record NC_045688.1, on the reverse strand, counting down.
TGGTGCGTTCAGGAGCAGCTGGTGGTGCACAGCCAGGGCTACACCCAGGAATCGGCTCTGTCCCGCCGGGTCAGGGACTGGGAGGACAAGATCCGCCCGGAGCTGGCACTGCAGGTGAGACCGGGAGTTTCCTGGTACCGTCCCGGTTCCGGGCCGCCGCTCACCGCTCTGTTTTTCAGGAGGACCGACCTCCGTTTGACATCCACTCCTACGGAGAGCGGATCGTCGCCCAGCTGGGCGTCGTCGGCTGCAGGCGCTCCTTCGCCTCCATCGTCCGCAGTTTGGACAACGTGGAGGCCTGCAAGCTGCTGCTGGCGTCGCTGCAGCTGGTAAACCTGCTGCTCTTCCTCCTCCTCCTCCTCTTCCTCTTCCTCCTCCAGGCTTTAGGAGGTCATGTCCCGGCTGTGGCTGGAGGATTCTCCTATCCGGTCCGGTCCTGTCCGGTCGTCGTTTAGCTCAGTTTATTATTCAAAGCAGATTAAAAGGTTTGTAAGGAAACCCAGCAGAACCAGAACCAGAGCTGGGTTCAGTACCATTATAGATGTTATAAATCATCTGATTTATTGTTCAGAAACACAATGTAAATATTATTTCTGTTTCTAACAGGATAAAGTAATGTTGCCATAGCAACAGGTTTTGTTAGCAGTGGCAGGTCAAAGGTCACAGTAAAATGTTTCATCTTTGATTCATAATATTTTAGTCCCTCCCCCACTTTGCTGTGGTTATGCTCTCATGGAGGCGAGTTGACCTTTAACCCTGGGTGTGTGTCGCCCCCTGCAGGCCAACGACTACTCGGTGGAGGTGGACAGTGCTGCGGGCCTGGAGGACAGCGTGGACTCCATGTGTCTGACGCTGCTGAGCACGCAGAGAGCCACGGACCGCTTCAAGACGCTGGCGGACTCCAGCTGATGGGCTCGGTTCTGATGGTTCAGCTGGACCGGCTCCTGTTTCTCTCTACTGAAATAAAATATTCACACTTTTGGCAGAAAATTGTTTTATTGAACCTGATGCACAATAAATATGATCATGTCTGTTCCTGCTGAGGAGCCGCTGGTTTCCATGGAGACGCTCCTACAGCGGGACGTGGTTCCGGATGTGGTTCCGGATGCTGTCGGCGATCTGCTCCGGGCTCTTGGTTCGGTTGTAGTAGTCCAGAAAGAGCCCGTCCGGACTAACCAGGTACAGCAGCACGCTGTGGTCCACCATGTAGTCTCCGTCCTCGTCCTTCGGCCCCGCGCTGGCGTACACCCGGAAGTCCCGCCCCGCATGCTGCACCTCTTCCGGCGTGCCGGTTAGCCCGACCAGCCGCGGGTGGAAGTCCCGAACGTAGCGGGCCAGCGCCACCACGTTGTCCCGCTCCGGGTCTACAGTGATGAAGAGCGGCTGCAGGCGCGGCAGGGCCGGGTCCCGGTCCAGCGCCGACACCACGGCGCTCAGCGTGTCCAGCTCTTCGGGGCAGATGTCGGGGCAGTGTGTGAAGCCGAAGTACAGGAGGACCCAGCGGCCCAGGAAGTCCTGCTTGGTCCGGCGGTGGCCCGTATGGTCCAACAGGCTGAACGTTCCCTGACCCAGAGCCACCGTCCGGAGCTGCTCCACCCGCTGCTGCCGCCGCCGCTGCTGCTTCTCCCGCTCCACCCACCACCACGCGCCTAGCAACCCCCCCCCGACCAGCAGCGTCACCCCCAACCGGGTCCGCAGCTTCAGCGCGGCCCGGGACGAATCCGGAGTTCGGGACAGGGACCGGGTCAGAACCCGCTCAGGTCCACTCGGATACCGGTACTGGGCTGTCCGATGGAGACACAGCAGGACGCCACCACCTCCACGAAGGATGCACCTCACTCCCAACATGGCCGACGGTTCCCTGCTGGCACATAGAGGATATGGAGAATATGAAAAAAATGTACAATATGAAAAGAATGAGAATGTGAACAATATTAAATAAAATATTTCATATTTCTCATGGGTTCTCTCGTTCTCTGGGAGAACATTAGAGAACATGCAGCCACAACACCTGACTGATGCCAGGCTGCAGGTCTGTCTCACTGCCTGATTAATTTCCGTGTAAATGTGGCAGAAACAACAACAGGTATTAATAGCAGCCTCTGGTAGTTTAGTGGAAAAACTGGAATTAGATTAAAATACAGATTTATAAATGTAAAACCATATAGGGCTAGGGCAGGGGTCTCAAACTCCAGTCCTCAAGGGCCGCTTTCCTGCAACTTTTAGATGAGCCTCTGCTACATCACCTGAATAGAATAATTAGGTCATTAAGGTTCTGGAGAACTGAGCTACACAAGCAGGAGGTAATTAAGCCGTTTTGTACCTGTGGCTCATCTAAAACCTGCAGGACAGCGGCCCTCGAGGACTGGAGTTTGAGACCCCTGGGTTAGGGTTTATTTTAACTTAGGGGCGGCAGGCGCTTGACCCGACCAATATGGCGACCATGGCGAGCACTACTCTGAGCCACCCGGCGGCCATCCAATATCTTGTTGTGTTGTAACTGACCTCTAGCAGCGCATTACAGCCGAACCGAGATTCTGCTTCAACTCAGTGGACCTAGCCTCTACAGAACCGACCGGCCAGCCGAACTGAAGGGTTTTATTGCAGAGAGAGAATAACAGCTAGCTACCAGTTAGCATAAAGCTAACAACGTGAAGTCCGTTTGAGCTACAGCTACCCTCTTGAGGTAATAGCTTTAAAGAGGTTCTGACCTCATGGTTCCGTTCAGAACTCACCTGCTCTGCTTCCTCACCTGATCAACACAGAACCATCTGCCTGTGCTGCCACTCACATCTGATTAAAACACACCACTGATGTTTCCACCCGGACCAGAAACACAGCCGGACTGCCTGCTGCTAAATGGTCCGTTCAAAAACGAAACAGTCCAATGACTGGCAGAGCTGCGGTGTTTCCCTTCAGGTTCCGAGTCTCCCAGTCCGTCCTCGGGTTCTGGAGGAAACCAAAGTTCTGTGGAGGGAAAACCTCTCCGTGGAGGAATGTTTCTGCAGTTAGAGCTCAGAAAACTAGGGGAACCCCTGTGGAGAAACTCAGAGCCCAAACCAGATCCTGGTTCTGATTATTTTTATATTTTTATAATTGTCCTTGCAATAGCGGGACAAAATCCGCCTCAACCCTAAACAAAGAAATGCTTCGGCTGCAGAGAAACTTCTGACGTTAAATTCATCATTCTGCTAAAAGCCCGGTTCGGTTCGCTACAGGCAGTCTGGGTCGGTCCACCGACAGACATAAAGAATATCTGTCTTTATATCAGACATCCTGATATAAAGACAAGGTACCGACTGTCACCACCAGTCGAAATGCAGATCAAAGCCCCGGTACCAGGTGGTACCACGTGGTACCACCTGGTACTACCAGCTAACTGTTCACTCTGCTTCTCCTTACCGTTTCTACCAGGCGGGTTAAAGCCGCTGGAGGTTCTGGGCTGTAAACAGAAGTTACTGCAGAACCTCAAGTGTTAAAGGAAGATTCGGCCCAATTAGAGTTCATGAAATAAACATCAGAGAAAATATTGCAGCAATAATCAGAACCGCAGCAAAAAGCCAAACATGCCACAATGAAATGAATCAAAATGTCTCCAAAGCATCGGGGGACTGACAGGGGCCACCGGGGGATTCCAGGTAGATTCCAGGAAGATTCCAGAGATGCAACAGCTGTTCCTCCAGGGCCGGCCCAAGGTAATATGGGGCCTTAGCCAGAACCCCCCGTCCTACTAAGAACCTCAGCATCACTAACATGTTTAAATGTCGATCAGGTGAATCTGTGAGAGGGAGACCAGGTTTAAAATCAATCACTGATTATTGGTTATTGGCTGTGATGTATTTGTGAACAAACCCAAAGATTACACCATATTGTAGCCATGGTAACACAACAATCAAACTATCAAGATGATCCTTTAAACTTTTACAAAGTAAACGTCCTAATTAAATCCTAAATGTACTATTTATTTTTCTCAGCTGATACATTAAATAAAATGTAATAACATTGTTATTCTCTATAAATGATGCTACAGGTTTAGATCTATGGTCTGAGTTACAATTAGACCATTTCTAGGGGCCCCTGAATGTCTGGAGGCCCCTGAATGTCTAAATGGCCCTATATAGAGTTCACAGCTCCTATATAGAGTTCTATAGAACACCTGACTGGTTGTTCTATAGAACTATAGAATGTTCTATAGAACTCTATAGAACACCGGACTGGTTCTGATGGCAATCCAGAACCTTTTACAGAACATGAAGGATTTAAAGCCCTACCCTAACCCTTCAGGGGCCTCCAGACCGGCCGGCCCTGGAGGAACAGCTGCTGCGATGCACATCTCTGGAATCCACCTGGAATCTACCTGGAATCCACCTGGAATCTACCTGGAATCCCCCGGTGGCCCCTGTCAGTCCACCGATGCTTTGGAGACATTTTGATTCATTTCATTGTGGCATGTTTGGCTTTTTGCTGCGGTTCTGATTATTGCTACAATATTTTCTCTGATGTTTATTTCATGAACTCTAATTGGGCCGAATCTTCCTTTAACACTTGAGGTTCTGCAGTAACTTCTGTTTACAGCCCAGAACCTCCAGCGGCTTTAACCCGCCTGGTAGAAACATTAAGGAGAAGCAGAGTGAACAGTTAGCTGGTAGTACCAGGTGGTACCACGTGGTACCAGGTGGTACCGGGGCTTTGATCTGCATTGCGACTGGTGGTGACAGTCGGTACCTTGTCTTTATATCAGGATGTCTGATATAAAGACAGATATTCTTTATGTCTGTCAGTGGACCGACCCAGACTGCCTGTAGCGAACCGAACCGGGCTTTTAGCAGAATGATGAAGCCGAAACATTTCTGAGTTTAGTGGTCGAGGCGGGTTTTGTCCCGCTATTGCAAGGACGATTATGAAAATAGAAATAGAAACAGTTTTTCTAACATCAGACCTACGTTTTTATTCACAAACCCGTTTATGAAAAATATTCTTGCCCATAATTTGATAGTTAGAGGAACAGATCCTCCTCCTCCTCACCTCTGAACAACATGGAGGCTCTGAGAGTCATTATTAGACTGAGGGCAGCCAGACTAGTTTATTTTTACTAAATTATTATATTTAGCTAAATATTATTGCTGAGGGGCTCAAACAGGCCTTCTGACAAACAGATTAAAAATAAAAATAATAAGAAAAAGTTTTGAAAAAAAAAACTCCAAAAGGCCACTAGGGGCATCAAGGATAAAAGGGGCAGGGGCTCAAGCCCCCTCCGCCCCCCCCCCCCTCTGCACGTGCCTGGAACAAGCAGCTGTTTTTTGTAGAACCACGAGACCCAACAAACCCGAACCAGAACCCCGACGGTACCACTGAAACCCATCTGACCCGCTGCTGAACCTCAGACGGTTTTGGACCGGTACCGGACCCTGACGAGTTCTGTCTGTTTCTGCTCTGAGGACGTGGCAGCTCCTCCCTCCTCTTTCCCCCATTCTCCTTCTGACGCTGCAGACCAATCAGATGAGGAGAGCGGCTGCAGCCGGGCTGTGATTGGCCAGAAGTTAGGCCGTCTGTGTGACAGGAGAAGCTGCGCGGATCAGAACCAGAGGAGAGCCGGACGGCGGCAGCAGCGTCAGGTGAGTCTGCGGAGCCTCACCTGGGCTCGCTTCCTGTTTGACCATAAAAGGTCAGGATGAGGTCAGGATGAGGTCAGCCTGATCAAGAGCGGAGCTGCAGACCGGCTAGAAAACTACTGCTAGATGCTGGAAGAGACTCCTAGAGGAGATCAGCATAGATATCTATGGTGGTGAGATCTATAGTTTTCCGATCTATGATGGTAACATCTATAGTTTTTAGATCTGTGGTGGTGAGATCTATAGTTTTTAGATCTATGGTGGTCACATCTATAGTTTTTAGATCCGTGGTGGTGAGATCTATAGTTTTCAGATCTGTGGTGGTCACATCTATAGTTTTTAGATCTATGGTGGTCACATCTATAGTTTTTAGATCTGTGGTGGTGAGATCTATAGTTTTCAGATCTGTGGTGGTCGCATCTATAGTGTTTAGATCTATGGTGGTCACATCTATAGTTTTTAGATCTGTGGTGGTGAGATCTATAGTTTTCAGATCTATGATGGTCACATCTATAGTTTTTAGATCTATGGTGGTCACATCTATAGTTTTTAGATCCGTGGTGGTGAGATCTATAGTTTTCAGATCTGTGGTGGTCGCATCTATAGTTTTTAGATCTGTGGTGGTGAGATCTATAGTTTTTAGATCTATGGTGGTCACATCTATAGTTTTTAGATCTATGGTGGTGAGATCTATAGTTTTCAGATCTGTGGTGGTCACATCTATAGTTTTCAGATCTATGGTGGTCACATCTATAGTTTTTAGATCTGTGGTGGTGAGATCTATAGTTTTCAGATCTGTGGTGGTCGCATCTATAGTGTTTAGATCTATGGTGGTCACATCTATAGTTTTTAGATCTGTGGTGGTGAGATCTATAGTTTTCAGATCTATGATGGTCACATCTATAGTTTTTAGATCTATGATGGTCACATCTATAGTTTTTAGATCTATGGTGGTCACATCTATAGTTTTTAGATCCGTGGTGGTGAGATCTATAGTTTTCAGATCTGTGGTGGTCACATCTATAGTTTTTAGATCTATGGTGGTGAGATCTATAGTTTTCAGATCTGTGGTGGTCACATCTATAGTTTTCAGATCTATGATGGTCACATCTATAGTTTTTAGATCTATGGTGGTCACATCTATAGTTTTTAGATCTGTGGTGGTCACATCTATAGTTTTTAGATCTGTGGTGGTCACATCTATAGTTTTTAGATCTGTGGTGGTGAGATCTATAGTTTTTAGATCTGTGGTGGTCACATCTATAGTTTTTAGATCTATGTGTCTGTCTCTGCGTCAGTCTGACAGGATGATCCGCTCAGCGTTGATCTGCTGGCTCCTCCTGGTTGCCAGGGGCAACGGGAAGCCCACGGAGCGGCGGCCTCGGGCCCATCAGGAGGAGCCACTCAGCGCTCTGCAACACGACGACAAGCAGAACTTTGACTACGACCACGAGGCGTTCCTCGGGCAAGACGAGGCCAAGGCCTTCGACCGCCTGTCGCCTGACGAGAGCAAGCGCAGACTCAGGTCAGTCCGGAGGTTTTCCTTCTCACTAACTTTCCCAGGCTCAGTCCCAGCAGCTGATCTGTCATGGAGGTGTCCTGAGGTTGGCTGCAGCTGGGTGTGGGTTCTCCTTCCTTACCTCAGGTCACCACCAAAGTGTCTCTGGACGTTTGCTGCCCTGGGTTTCTAAGAACTTAAGGTAAAAGACAAAAACATGGCTGACAATTTGTCGACAATTTTTTTAAAAACTGGAATTCATCTGTATCTTTTTAAAAGGAGTCACATAAATGCAAATTTCACCCCAGTTGGAAAATCAAATTTGAGCCATTTCTGTATTGTGATCAGGGCCGCACAAAATCACTTTGAGGCCCACATATGGTCCCTGAGCCGCACTTTGTACACGCCTGGTTTCAACGATCCAAGCCCAGACCATGATACTACTCCCACCTGGGAGCGGGGTCGTTCCTCCAGGTTCCCTGAGGAAATTTGGGAACCCCTCCCAGTCCTCCCAGTCCTCCCAGACTTTGTTTCCAGAGCCTCTAATGGAGGCTGAAACCAACCCAACCGCCCGATTCAAAGGACACCTGTTTAGTTTCAGCAGAAACACTGAAAGGTGGTGAAATAAAACCAGTTCAGCCACATGTTTCCTGAAGATGTCCCAGCAGAGAAACTGGAAATGTGCTGGATGGTACTTCCTGATTCCCAGCCAATCAGTAGCTTGAGCTCTGCTCCCTGTTTGTCTTGCAGCATCATCGTGGATCGGATTGACAGCAACAAGGACGACTTTGTCTCGGAGGACGAGCTGAGGCTCTGGATCGAGGCCGTCCAAAGCCAGCACATGTTTGAGGACGTTGAACGCCAGTGGAGCGAGTTTGACCTGAACCGGGATGGCCTGATCAGCTGGGACGAGTACAGGAACGTCACGTATGGCAGCTACCTGGGTAAGCAACCGCAGATCAGACCCAGTTCATGAAACACGTTGGGACCGACTGCTCTGACCTTGAACAACCTCTTCCAGACGGCCCTCTGACAGAGACGGAGTACAACTACACCCACATGATGGCGAGGGACGAGAGGCGCTTCAAGGTGGCCAACAGGGACGGAGACCTGAGTGCAGACCGGCAGGAGTTCATGGCCTTCCTCCACCCAGAGAACCATGAGTACATGAAGCATGTGGTGGTGCAGGTAGGGGCAGCACCAGGACAAGATGCAGCGCTCAGGGGACTATCCTCAGCATAACCTGTCTCTCTGCTGCCACAGGAAACCATGGAGGACATAGACAAGAATGGAGATGGCTTCATCGACCTCAAGGAGTACATCGGTAAAGAATCTACAGACAGGCTCAGAGCTGACCTTCATACTGACCTTTTCCAGTCGGGGTCATGTGACTACTGGAGCGCTAACCCATCCTGGTCCACTGATCTGAGGAGAAACGTCAGATCAGTGGTTCTGGGTCCCCCTGGAGGTCTGATGGCAAATCCAGAACCATCAGAAATCTCAGTGAGGAGCAGCTCCTCCAACCAGGATCCTGATACCCTCCATCGAAATGGTCCTCTGGTCCACTGGTCCACTGGTCCTCTGGTCCACTGGCCCTCTGGTCTTCTCCTCCGGTCCTCTGGTCCACTGGTCCACTGGTCCACTCCTCCTCTGGTCCACTGGTCCACTGGATACTGCATTCATATTCCTGCTTTGCTTCATGTTTGTTTCTGTGTTTCCTTGTTCTGGAATCTCCTGGCAGTAGCTCCAGAGATCCGTTCGTCTCTGATCTTCTTCCCTTACCTTTCATGTTGCCAGGTGATATGTTCACCACAGAGAACGGATTGGAGGAACCGGAGTGGGTCGCCTCGGAGCGTCAGCAGTTCTCAGAGTTCAGAGACAAGAACCAGGACGGGAAGATGGACCGGGAGGAAACTCTGGACTGGATCCTACCAGCAGACTACGATCATGCCGTCGCCGAGGCCAAGCACCTGCTGTACGAGTCCGACTCCAACAAGGTGGGTGCGAGTCCATCTGGTGCCGGCATCGGGCCCGGTTCTGTTTGACCGTCGTCTGTCTGTGTCCAGGACGGGAGACTGACCAAGGAGGAAATTCTCAACAAGTTCGACCTGTTTGTGGGAAGCCAGGTGACGAACTACGGCGAGGCTTTGCTGCGACACGATGAGTTCTAGAAACACCCTGAGTCCATTGTTAATTTATTACTGACCTGTAGAGGAGAGAAGTTCTGCTACTGGTTCTGATCTGGTCTGCCTGGCAGATATTTGTCTGAGGAAGACCTGAAGGATTATTCCACTCTAAGTCTGGTTCTGCTCCA